>NW_026578067.1:140000-143386 GCF_029603195.1 Condylostylus longicornis | reverse complement strand
TAATTAATAATAAATAATAATAATAATAATAATAATAATAATAATAATAATAATAATAATAATAATAATAAATAATAATAATAATAATAATAATAATAATAATAATAATATAATAATAATAATAATAATAATAATAATAATAATAATAATAATAATAATAATAATAATAATAATAATAATAATAATAATAATAATAATAATAATAATAATAATAAAAATAATAATAATAATAATAATAATAATAATAATAATAATAATAATAATAATAATAATAATAATAATAATAAATAATAATAATAATAATATAATAATAATAATAATAATAATAATAATAATAATAATAATAATAATAATAATAATAATAATAATAATAATAAATAATAATAATAATAATAATAATAATAATAATAATAATAATAATAATAATAATAATAATAATAATAATAATAATAATAATAATAAATAATAATAATAATAATAAATAATATAAATAATAATAATAATAATAAATAATAATAATAATAATAATAATAATAAATAATAATAATAATAATAATAATAATAATAATAAAATAATAATAATAATAATAATAAATAATAATAATAATAATAATAATAATAATCAATAATAATAATAATAATTAATAATAATAATAATAATAATAATAATAATAATAATAATAATAATAATAATAATAATAATAATAATAATAATAATAATAATAATAATAATAATAATAATAAATAATAATAATAATAATAATAATAATAATAATAATAAATAATAATAATAATAATAATAAATAATAATAATAATAATAATAATAATAATATAATAATAATAATAATAATAATAATAATAATAATAATAATAATAATAATAATAATAATAATAATAATAATAATAATAATATAATAATAATAATAATAATAATAATAATAATAATAATAATAATAATAATAATAATAATAATAATAATAATAATAATAATAATAATAATAATAAATAATAATAAATAATAATAATAATAATAAATAATAATAATTAATAATAATAATAATAATAATAATAATAAATAATAATAATAATAATAATAATAATAATAATAATAATAATAATAATAATAATAATAATAATAATAATAATAATAATAATAATAATAATAATAATAATAATAATAATAAATAATAATAAATAATAATAATAATAATAATAATAATAATAATAATAATATAATAATAAATAATAATAATAATAATAATAATAATAATAATAATAATAATAAATAATAATAATAATAATAATAATAATAATAATAATAATAATAATAATAAATAATAATAATAATAATAATAATAATAAATAATAATAATAATAATAATAATAATAATAATAATAATAATAATAATAATATTAATAATAATAATAATAATAATAATAATAATAATAATAATAATAATAAATAATAATAATAATAATAATAATAATAATAATAATAATAATAATAATAATAATAATAATAATAATAATAATAATAATAATAATAATAATAATAATAATAAATAATAATAATAATAATAATAATAATAATAATAATAATAATAATAATAATAATAATAATAATAATAATAATAATAATAATAATAATAATAATAATAATAATAATAATAATAATAATAATAATAATAATAATAATAATAATAATAATAATAATAATAATAATAAATAATAATAATAATAATAATAATAATAATAATAATAATAATAATAATAATAATAATAATAATAATAATAATAATAATAATAATAATAATAATAATAATATAATAATAATAATAATAATAATAATAATAATAATAATAATATAATAATAATAATAATAATAATAATAATAATAATAATAATAATAATAATAATAATAATAATAATAATAATAAATAATAATAATAATAATAATAATAATAATAATAATAAATAATAATAATAATAATAATAATAATAATAATAATAATAATAATAATAATAATAATAATAATAATAATAATAATAAATAATAATAATAATAATAATAATAATAATAATAATAATAATAATAATAATAATAATAATAATAATAATAATAATAATATAATAATAATAATAAATAATAATAATAATAATAATAATAATAATAATAATAATAATAATAATAATAATAATAAAATAATAATAATAATAATAATAATAATAATAATAATAATAATAATAATAATAATAATAATTAATAATAATAATAATAATAATAATAATAATAATAATAATAATAATAATAATAATAATAATAATAATAATAATAATAATAATAATAATAATAATATAATAATAATAATAATAATAATAATAATAATAATAATAATAATAATAATAATAATAATAATAATAATAATAATAATAATAATAATAATAATAATAATAATAATAATAATAATAAATAATAAATAATAATAATAATAATAATAAATAATAATAATAATAATAATAATAATAATAATAATAATAATAATAATAATAATAATAATAATAATAATAATAATTAATAATAATAATAATAATAATAATAATAATAATAATAATAATAATAATAATAATAATAATAATAATAATAATATAATAATAATAATAATAATAATAATAATAATAATAATAATAATAATAATAATAATAATAATAATAATAATAATAATAATAATAATAATAATAATAATAATAATAATAATAATTAATAATAATAATAATAATAATAATAATAATAATAATAATAATAATAATAATAATAATAATAATAATAATAATAATAATAATAATAAATAATAATAATAATAATAATAATAATAATAATAATAATAATAATAATAATAATAATAATAAATAATAATAATAATAATAATAATAATAATAATAATAATAATAATAATAATAATAATAATAATAATAATAATAATAATAATAATAATAATAATAATAATAATAATAATAATAATAATAATAATAAATAATAATAATAATAATAATAATAATAATAATAATAATAATAATAATAATAATAATAATAATAATAAATAATAAAATAATAATAATAATAATAATAATAATAATAATAATAATAATAATAATAATAATAATAATAATAATAATTAATAAATAATAATAATAATAATAAATAATAATAATAATAATAATAATAATAATAATAATAATAATAATAATAATAATAATAATAATAATAATAATAATAATAATAATAATAATAATAATAATAATAATAATAATAATAATAATAATAATAATAATAATAATAATAAATAATAATAATAATAATAAATAATAATTAATAATAATAATAATA
>NW_026578067.1:0-135000 GCF_029603195.1 Condylostylus longicornis | reverse complement strand
CTTGATATGCTTACGCCCTCTCCGTACACACCCACGCCCACCCCTTCATTGGTGTTAGATCCATCCGTATAGAAGTCCCAGATCGGCCTTTCAGCTAGATCCACAACGTATGGCCTCACTATGTTCCTCTCCCTCAGACCAAAGTCCAAAGGCATCCCCATGTCATATAGGCCACCGATCTCCGCAATGATGCTAGGACCCTCTCCTGCGGGAAACCACGCATCGCCCGCACTGTATTCTTGGCGCCTCCCACCCTGGCGGTAATATTTCGGGAGCCCAGCATGGCTCCGATCCATCTCAGGATGGGTGCCTCGATTCCCTTGCCTGCAGCCGCCCACATTATTGACTGAAAAGAGGTATTGTCGAAAGCCCTCTCAACGCCCAGGATGGCCGCAAGGGCTATCTGCTTGGCCTCCAGCGTCCTCTCTATTTCGTGGGTCAGGCGGTCCAGGGCAATCTCGGTTGACATTCCCGCCCGATAGGCGCCAAAGGGGAGGTTTCCTCAATTGTCGCCCTCACGTGCATATCTAGCATCTTTTTCATCGACTTCAAGAGAAACGATGTCAAACTTATTAGCCGGTATGACTTCGGGTGAGTGTCAGGGCGATTGGCCTTCGGTATGAATACCACCCCCACTCTCCTCCAAATCTGTGGAATATACCCATAGAAATAGCTGGCCCTGAATATTTGTGTTAGGAGCGGAACCAAATCCTCCATGCTCTCTTGCAACATGGCTGGGTAGATTCCATCTCCACCAGGGGACTTGTAGGGCTGGAAGGACTCCACAGCCCACATGATCCTCTGCCTGTCAAAGATTCTTCCAGACAAGCTCCTAATCCGGCTTCTCACCACTCCTCCGACCTCCGAGCTGAGGTCATAGTCCCCGTTGAATTCTGTTTGCCCTAACTCGCAGTCCGGAAATTGCGTCCTAAGGAGAAGCGTCGCGGTCAGTGAAAGAACCATCATCCTTCCGGAGCATACCAATGCCATTCGTGTGATCTTTAGAAAGCACCTTAAACATACGGGAGGCTGTGGGGACCTCTTGTATTCTGTGAGAGCCCTGTGATAGCTGTCCCAGCCAGAAGTTTTTTTAGCCCTATTGAAGAGTTTCCCAGCACTCCTCTTCAACCCAGCCAACCTCCCATTTCACCAGGGCACCTCTCTTTAGCCCTTTGTGTCCTGACCGAGGCAAAGTAGGAGGCAAAGATCATTGTTTCGGCTGCAGGGTGAACCTTCCTATCGTACCCCTGCTTTCTCTCTTCTTTTCTCCCTCGCTGGCGGAACTGGGCCTTTCCAAAGCGTTAGCTTACGGTATAGTCCAGCTCCCGTAATCTGATGGCCGAAAGAAGACCGACTGAGATCGTCAGCAGGGCTCCATTCCCGACTGCGTCATTCCAAAGATTCTCCACTGGTCCGTCCGCAGCCCAGAGTTTTGGCCCCCGACGTAGTCTAGGACTTTCTCAGTCGATATTTCGGCAGTATAGGGGAGGAAAGCTCTAAAGACCTTAGCCCTAGTAATGTCTTCCTCCTCTACTGCCTTCAGTTTTGCTCCCTCCCAGGGAGCTATGCTTTTGATCTCCGTTTTGAGCCAGTCTGCAGTACCTTGGTCCTGGTAGACTAATAGAAGCCAGCCTATCCGGAACGTGCTTTCCAGAAATTGCGACTTCACGCGTTGATCTGTTTGTTTAAAGATGCGCTCCATTACTTCTTCTTGGATGAGGAGTATCTAGTTGTTTTCAAGCAGGACGTCTGGGAAGCTCTTGCCAAGGACCCCAATCCTGATGCTTCCTGCAACTTCCTTATAACTCGGCTATCCCCACTTGGCCCTTACTGTGGCACTGTTAGCCTCAGTGGCCCGCCGGTCCTTCCCTGAGTTGCTGGTTCTAGTTGTTTTGTCACTTGTTATTGACTTTTTCTGGTCGGTTGCCAAATTGAGTGACCCATTGCCCCCAACCGTATTGGTACTGTGCAGAGGATTTCGTCCTACCCTGGGCACCTTTGCTCCCCGACTTCACCTCCAACTTGGACTCTTTCAGATCTGCTTGCTACCTTTCCAGTGAGCCGTCAGATCTGTTTCTTTTTTTTGAATTATTAGGGTTCAAGCAAAGCTTCCTGGCTTCACCTATGCTAACTCCTAGGTCCAACAGCCTTTTAAAGCGCTTCTTCGCTGCACCACACGTTTTCTTTATTTGGCACTGTAGTCATTGGCGCCGATGTCGTTTGCTCTCTAGAGTCTACAGGTATAGCTGGCGGCACGATAGCCACGTTCGCTACACCGCAGGCAATTTCCACTCCTGGACCCTCGGCCGCCGAGGATGGCACAGTAGCCGTTGCTGGGGACCCTGCGTCCTCCAGTGCTCGCTTTTGTTGTTGTTGTTGTTGTTTTTGTTTTTTTGTTTTGGTTACTTTCATTTAAAACCCACGAGTTGGGGAGAAAAGACGGTCATCCGTGGCAGAGATCCCCAGTACCACGGGAAGGCTAATTTAAACCGGAGGGCGCCTGGTATCCGGAGTCCGCATACTAGCGACCAAGCTCCCCCTTGGCCACGCAGTCCTCGGCGTATGCTGTTCCACCTTGAATTGGGACGTCTGTCGTTAGCCGACTTCAAACATCGGGGTGAAATGCTCACGAACGAACAGTTGGCATGAGACATGACCACAGTCCCAATTCCCGTCGTTTCACGTTTCATTCACCTTTTTGCTCTCCATCGTAACCAGAGTGCAACACGTGGAGGTGACAGCACGATTTTACTTTTCTGTCGCACTTAGTTGACACCAAAATATTTCTGGTACGTTCTTGTTTTAATTTTCTATATTTAAATTTCGCGATTTAATATTACCATCACACTAACAGGTTTGTAATATTTATATAGTGTTTGAGAAAGAAATGTATGCATATTTCAGGAAAATTTTCAAATGTAGCCAATTTCGGCATTTTAGCAGATTGAGTACCTTTGTAATCACGCTAAATTTAAAGCAAAAATGTATCTAGGTGGAAACGCTGGTTGAATTCAATACTCATTAAATACATGGCTGATTAGAGATGTAAATTTTTCTTAAAAAATCGATTTTTCGGATCGATTCAAATCGAAAACGAAAGTATCGATCCGTCAAAAAATCATATAAAACAATATGGATCGAACAGAAATCGATTCAAAATCATGTTCATATTAGTTATGGGCAATATCGTTCATTTCAGTGATTCGTTCTGAACGAACAACTTATTTTTATTGACGGATTATAAAATCTCGTTCAATCGTTCATTTCGTTCACTTCTCTTCTGTATATATAATTGCATGCTTTTTGGTTATAAATATCATATATGGCTTTTCGTATTTATGGTAAATTTTAAAGAAAAGAATATGTAATGCGTTTGTAAATTAGTAACAAGTTTTGAACCAAAAAATGTCTCAACTTATGTAAACCAAGAAGTTTAAAACGTAGAGAAAAATTTAAAACTTTTACTTAAAAAACTGTTAAAAAATTATAGAACAGTTAAATTTAAATAATTTCTTAAATTTGAAGAAATAAAAATTTTAAACCATTTAAGTTTAAATTTATTATTTCTTATAAGAAATTTATAGAATAAAAATAATTGTAATTATTTTTATTTTTAATCCTCGTCAAAAACTGAAATTTTGATATCCTAATTTTTCTAAATTTTTGTTTAATTTACCCATTTGACGTTAATGGGTTAGAATGCTATCCTATAATTATTATTTTTTTTTAGTTTTTTCTTTTATTTAAAATATTTAGATAAAAAAGCGATCATAATTATTACTCCTTTTTAAATGTTTTATGCATAAATATAAGACATACTTCAGCTTTCAATTTCGATTAACTAGTCGAATCTTTCAATTTTCCTTTTTAGGTAGATTTTTAATTTGGAGACTTTTATTTGTATTGCATTTATATTAGACAATAGGAACGTAGGACGTGAATCGGCCAATTTTATTTGTATTTGTATTGCATTTTATTTATATTTGATCAGTTCTCGTTCATTTTTATTTGTATTGAATTTAGTATATCGTTCAATTTACTTTCATTGTATTTATATTAGCAACTGATTCGGTCACTTGTATGTGTATAGAATTTCATTAATTTTACTTCTCGTTGGCTGATATCAATATTCCATATAGGAGTTTCATCATTCGTTTTTATTTATTTTGGATTTTGTATATCGTTCAATTTTACTTTTCTTGTGTTTTTATTAGTAACTGATTCGGTCACTTTTGTAGGTATATAATTTAATTTATTTTACTACTCATTTACTTTTATCAATATTCCATATAGGAGTATATCGTTCGTTTTTATTTGTTTTGAATTTAGTATATCATTCAATTTCATTTGTATTGTGTAATATTAATACAGAAAGAAATAAGGAAAAATATAAAATGTGCATTAATTACCAATATATATGCAGTATTTTTTTTAACAACTAAAAAAGGAAATTGGAATTCTTAGTGAACGATGAACGATTCATTTTTGAAGAAGTGAACTAATCAATTAAGTTCAGTGAAGTGATTCGTTCTTTAAGATTAATTCGTTCGTGAACGACGCATGACTAATTCATATTCATATCGCACATTTGCGAAAAACGGTGACACTATATTTTATTTCTGTTATATATATAAAATTTGTATTGGAAAAATAATATTTGATTGTATTTTAGATATTTTTTTCTAATTCCCTCTTCACATTTTTTCTTTAATGTTATGTATTCACATCAATATCTAATAATTATCTTTCATTAATTATATTTTCAACTTGACACTATAGTTACTTCCCATATCTTGAGTTAACTTACCCTATGAGAAAAAAAAGCTGTTCATTTAAAAATAATGAAATGCTTTCAGTAACATAACAACGTTGAAGGCGAAGGATGTGCTTGTTGTTTTTCCGCTTTTTTTTTTAAATTTTAAAATAATTATCAATGAAAATATTAATATATTTTTTTGATTTTTCAAATATATTTTCTAAATTTTAACTGCTTTATAATAAGTGTGAATTTATTTTAATATTTCTTCTCAAAAAATAGCCACTTCGAATTAAAAAAAAGCCATATAAAATAAGGTCGTGCTTTCAAGTTTCTCTCTTAGTATTGGGACTTGTTAGATATAAAGATATTACCGAAAGCATTTCATTATGTGAACTAATGTCTTCAATCCTCTTTTTTTATTTGAAAAAATATTGAAAACTTACTATCATTTATGTCAATTACCTACGAAAAAAAAATATTTAAAATGTTTGGAAAAAACAATCATATATTTTTATAACCGGATTTGAATATTTTTTTATTTTTGAAATAAATGGTATTTTACCAAATGACTCAAAAATTCTGACTGTAAAATAACAGGTATTTTAAAATTTTTGTTCTTTATGTAACATTTTTTCCGTTTAGAATTAAGATAGGTCATACATACACATGCAGGGACATTTTATAAATAGATTGCTCTTGTTTACCTGGTAATAAAATATGAAAGAAGAGCACAACAAAATTTTTGAAGCACTCAATATAACATGTTCGAAATAGTTTTAAAATAATTATTTAAAAAAAAATTGATTGGAAGTAGGTACATACATATTTATTTTTAATAACTTAAAAACTAACTGAAATTATTTGAAACAATTTTATAAGTAACGTATAAAAAACCGAAATGAGATAATTTAAATTGTTGAAATGTATCAACCTATATTACTTTTACTAATATAGCCGACACATTTTTGTTAGCCGACACTACTCAACTTACGTTATTGGGAAATACAAAATGTGCGTAATATTTCGTAAAAAAAATTGAGTATTGGGACTTGTTAAATATAAAGACATTATGTGAACAGCTTTTTTCCTCATAGGGTAAGTTAACTCAAGATATGGAAAGTAACTGTTGTGTCCAGTTGAGAATATAATTAATGAAAGATAATATCCTGAGATTTTTTAAAATATTAAACTCTTTTTTACGTAAAAAAAAGGAAAAAATAATAAGAATTATGAGACGATAAGTAGCATTTAAAGAAAAAAAAACAGGAACGAAGCTAAAAATTCGTAATATTTCTTAAAAAAAATTGATTATTGGGAATTGTTAGTTGTAAAGACACTAGTAGTACCAACATAAAAACGTTATTCACCAAACGAAATTTTTTGATACTCTTAAGTTTTTTTTACTAAAAAATAGAACCCACTAACAAATATGGCAAATATTTTTTAATTAAATTGATGAATATTTAATCGATTTTCTTTCGATATTTCTCTTTCATCAGATTTTTATCAATCTTCAATACTTAAAAAAAACGCATATCGAACCTGCCAAAAGATCTGCAAAAAAAAAACGATTTCTTTTTACATGTCTATGGCTTATGTTACATGTGCCATCCCTGATTTCGCATGAATATTTACATCGATGTTCGATACATTGAATATTCCCTATCCTTAATTTCAATAATGAGAATTTCGATTTGTGCTCTTTTTAGCGCCATTTACACCATTCTCTATTGTTTTCAAGAATGTATTCCAGTTAAGCTCTTTTTTTGTAGTGTGTGAGGTGTATATAGGTACATCATAACTCATTTTCGGGATTTAAGTCGACAAAAACCAGAATTAATAATGTCGAGTATAAGTTTGGATAAAGAAATTTTTGCGCGTAGGGTTAAACGGCTTTATTCAGAATGGAAGGTGAGAAATTAGTTTTTCAGTTAAGCAAGTATGCTTAAAGATAAATTAAAATTTAATAATGCATGTACAACGATGATGTAGGAACCAACTTTCGAGCATGATGATGCCTTTAAGAAAATTGATAGTCTTATGTCAGTTGTGGGTGTAGATGATGAAACTGTTTACAGTAAATCAACCGCTTTACAGGTTCAGGGTATTATAATAACGCATAATTACATTACTTATAAAACTTATTTCATAGACATGGCTACTGGGTTATGAGCTTGCAGACACAATATCCGTTTTTACAGAAAATTCTATATATTTTTTAGCAAGCAAGAAAAAAATTGAATTTCTTAAGCAAATTGAAGTTATCAAGGAAGAAGGTTTTCCGACAATTAAGTTATTGGTTCGAGATAGGGTAATGAAGACTTAAATTAGTATCAAATCAGCTTAAATAATTTAACACTGTATTTTAGAACGATAAGGATAAATCTAACTTTGCAAAATTAATTGATGCAATGGAAAAATCAAAAAAAGGCAAAGTTGTTGGAGTGTTTTTAAAAGACAGTTTTCCAGGAGATTTTTGTGAAGCTTGGAAGATGTCTTTAAAATCAAAAAGTTTTCAAAATATAGACGTTGGTGCATCTGTGGCATATGTAATGGCTCCTAAAGATGAAACAGAACTCAACACAATGAGAAAAGCAGCGTTAGCCTCCGTTGATTTGTTTTCTAAATATCTGAAAGATCAAATTATGGATATTATAGATTCGGATAAGGTAAAACGAGTTTATGTAAGAAATATTTATTTTTTATGTTATTTCTAGAAAGTGAAACATTCTAAATTAGCTGAAGGTGTTGAAAGTGCTTTAACAGATAAAAAATATGTCACTGGGGTAGATAGTACCCAATTAGATATGTGCTATCCGCCAATTATACAATCCGGAGGAAATTACAACCTGAAATTTAGTGCTGTGAGTGATAAAAATAGTTTACATTTTGGATCAATCGTATGTTCATTAGGCGCACGATATAAATCCTACTGTTCGAATATTAGTCGTACTCTCTTAGTAAATCCCACTGAAGAAATACAAAATAATTACAATTTTTTGATAACCTTAGAAGATGAGATACTAAGAACTCTAAAACCTGGAATTAAACTTAATCAGATATATGATATTGCATTAAGATATGTGAAGCAACACAATCCTGAGTTACTGGATAACTTAACAAAAACCTTTGGTTTTGTTATGGGAATTGAATTTAGAGAAAATTCAATTATTATTGGACCTAAATGTACCGCAGAAATTCGAAAAGGAATGGTGTTTAATGTAAATTTGGGACTTTCCGGGCTAGTTAATAAAGAATCATCAGATAAAGAGGGCAAAACATATGCTTTATTCGTTGGGGACACCGTTCTGGTAAATGAAGAGCCTCCTGCAGTTGTGTTGACTCCAGCCAAGAAAAAAATAAAAAATATAGGGATTTTTATAAAAGAAGATGAAGACGATGAAGAAGAGGAAGACAAAGACGAAATCGACGATAAAAAAGGGCAAGAAATTTTGGGCCGATCGAGACGTACTAATGCTGTTCTTGATAATAAATTACGAAATGAACATAGTGCAGAAGAAAAGAGAAAGCAACATCAGAAAGAATTGGCCCAAATTTTGAATGAAAAAGCTAAAGAACGTTTAGCTAAACAAAGTGGAGCGAAGGAAACAGAGAAAGTAAGGAAAAGCACCGTTTCCTATAAAAGTATAAGCCAAATGCCTCGAGAAGATGAGGTAAAAGAACTTAAATTATATGTGGACAAAAAATACGAAACCGTTATAATGCCTATTTTCGGTGTATCCGTTCCATTTCACATATCAACCATCAAAAACATTTCGCAGTCAGTGGAAGGTAAGTTTCTAATTTAATTTTATATTGGATTTAGTTTCTTAACTCTTTGTTTTTAAAGGTGACTACACTTATTTACGTATAAATTTTTTTCATCCGGGTGCAACTATGGGTCGAAACGAAGGCGGGATATATCCACAACCCGAAGCAACATTTGTTAAAGAAATTACATATCGCAGTACAAACATAAAAGAACCGGGTGAATTATTGGCACCTTCTTCTAATTTAAATAACGCTTTCAGATTGATTAAAGAAGTTCAAAAACGTTTTAAGACGCGTGAAGCAGAAGAAAGAGAAAAAGAGGATTTGGTTAAACAAGACACGCTAATATTGTCTCAAAATAAAGGCAATCCTAAACTTAAAGATTTATACATACGTCCAAATATTGTTACAAAACGAATGACAGGAAGTTTAGAAGCTCATACAAATGGTTTCCGTTACGTTTCTGTCAGGGGAGACAAAGTAGATATTCTATACAACAACATTCAGAGTGCTTTTTTTCAGCCATGTGACGGGGAAATGATCATTTTATTACATTTTCATTTAAAACATGCAATAATGTTTGGGAAAAAGAAGCATGTTGATGTCCAATTCTATACTGAAGTTGGTGAAATAACTACAGATTTAGGAAAACATCAACATATGCATGACAGAGATGATTTGGCTGCTGAACAAGCTGAACGTGAGCTGAGACATAAATTAAAGACAGCTTTCAAAAGCTTTTGCGAGAAAGTGGAGACAATGACCAAACAACAAGTTGAATTTGATACTCCGTTTCGTGAACTAGGATTTCCGGGGGCACCTTTTCGCTGCACTGTATTGTTGCAACCAACTTCGGGTAGCTTAGTTAATTTAACTGAATGGCCGCCGTTTGTAATAACATTAGAAGATGTTGAATTAGTACATTTTGAAAGAGTTAGTTTCCACTTGAGGAATTTTGATATGATTTTTGTGTTTAAAGATTACCATAAAAAAGTAGCTATGGTAAACGCAATTCCGATGAATTTGTTAGATCATGTTAAAGAATGGCTCAAGTAAGTGAGCTAAATAAATTAATGCCAAATCAAATTTTTTCTTGCCTTATGTTTATTTAGTTCTTGTGACATACGTTATTCAGAAGGCGTACAATCCTTAAATTGGACTAAAATCATGAAAACCATTACTGATGATCCTGAAGGCTTTTTTGAAAACGGCGGTTGGACTTTTTTGGATCCTGAATCTGGAAGTGAAGACGAAGATGCGTTGTCTGAAGAAGAAGAAGACGAATATGCTCCATCAGATCTGGAAGATGAAGATGAATCTGATGATGATTCAGAATATAGCGAGGTTTCCGAAGATGAAAATGATAGTGACGTTAGTGAAGGTGTTGTATAATAAAATAAACCAAATTTACAATTATTATCGCATTAAATTTGCAGATCTTGGCTCTGAAGAAGAATCTGGTAAAGACTGGTCGGATCTTGAACGGGAAGCTGCTGAAGAAGACAGAAATAGAGACAGAACTGAAAGAGATAAGACACCGGAAAAGAAACGACGGCATGGGGGGTAACAATAGTGATAGAAGGCGCGAGCACGGAAAAAGTAGTAAACATAGGTAAAAATTTGTTTTTTCTTAATAAATTTCGCAATCCAAAACAATTTAAAAATTAATACATTATTTGCATAAAATATAGTGCGATACTGTATACGTTACTGTTCCTTTGAGAGTAATTGTAGATTTATTTTAACCATTTCATGCAGACGATACCGGGACAAGGATCGACGATCTAAAATAAAAAGTGTTAGGTTTGTAGTTTCCAAATGTTGATCTACATATTTTTTTTTAAATTTTGTAGCATTAATACATAAGCGCTACAGAATTTTTAACATATATCAGTGTAAAAAAAAAAAATTTATTTTACAGTGTCAACAAAGATAAAGAAAAGCTGATTGTGTTAAAATTATTGTATTTTACTCGTGCTTGAGACAAAATGTGTCATTCAATTGTCATTTATCACAAGCTGTGTTGGAAGATAAAAATGTACTTTAAAATTTATCAATAGTTTTTCCAACATTTTTACTTCAGTCTCACACTGTTAACTGATCATATCATTTACAAGAAAAATTTAATTACCTATTCCTATTGAAAAAACTTTTAACATTAGAATCGTTAATGACAAGCATTTCTTTGTTTAATTTAGCGTTTTAGGAGTTTTTCCTCTAAAATAATATACAGGGTGTTTCTCATTAGGTGGCAAATAATTCTTTGATCAATTTCTAGCAAAACATCGCACGGGGGGGGGGGGGGGGATTCAGATATACGCGTTTTCGAGCTACAGCCTGTTGAAAAAAAAAGTGATCAGACTTTTCCTGCATTTAAATAGATGCTTATAACTTCGGAATTAATTTGATTTGAGCCATGGCTTTCGAGATACCATCAAATACAAAATAACAACAAAATTATCCGTGACGAAAAGCCGTCAAATACAGTTTTATAAAAACGAAAAGCTTTTGAAATCGCTGAATTGTGTAAAAACAACTAAAAACGTTTCACTCGGTATAAACCGATTGAATTATACCCTGCACCTTCCGTTATTGTATAGCAATTACTCGAACCTGTGAAATCATTCTATAGAAACTTCTCGGACGTGTCTGACCTATAATTGGACATCCGACTGCCAAGTTTCATGAATCTGACTATAATTTTTCCAAATATTTAAAATTAGCTTTTGGAGTTGTATGGCACGTACCTGAACCTGTCAAGCAATTTCATCAAAACTTCACAAATATATCTGATCTATAATCGGACACAACAGCTGAGTTTCACGAATCTGACTTTATTATTTTTCTAAATATTAAGAATAAGCTTTTAGACATGTATGGGAGCTACTCGAACCTGCCAAGCAATTCCACCAAAACTTCAGATATATATCTGACCTATAACTCGACACACAACTGCCAAGTTTCATGAATCTGACTTTATTATTTTTCCACATATTTAAAATAAGCTTTTGGAGTTGTATGGCAAGTACCCGAACCTGTCAAGCAATTCCATCAAAACTTCAGAAATATATTTGACCTATAATTGGACACATGACTGCCAAGTTTCATGAATCTGACTTTATTATTTTTCCGAATATAAAAAATTTGGAGTAGTATGGCAGCCACCCGAACCGGTGCAGCTATCCCATTATAATTTTTAGAGCATGTGTAGAATATAATTGGACATATGTATACAAAATTTTAAATTTATAGCTTTATTAGTTTTTGAAATATTTAAAATAAACTCTTTGAGTTGTAAGGCAGCTACCCGAACTCGTTGTCCGAATTAGTCCAATAACAATAGGACTCGTCCTTGGCACAAAAGAAAAAACTTGTGAAAGTTTGGTGTCGATTGCATTATTCGTTTTTGAGTTATCGTGCGATCGGACGGACAGACGGACACGTCTAAATCGACGCAGAATTTTACGCTGAGCAAGAATATATATATATATGTCCATACCGCAGATGACTCCTTCAAGTAGTTACAAACTCCACACCAAAGTTAATATACCCTATACGAAGTGCAGGGTATAAAAACCAGTCTCAATTATTACACTACTCGCTCTGCTTTTGTTTTAAGTTTTGACTGCGCTTTAGAATAACCTGCAATATCAAAATCTTTTAATATACATTTTGCAATATCACGTAAATATACCTTTTCATAAACACTGAATATCGCGATATATTAGCTAGAACTGCCCTATATTTGTGTTCATAAACAAATGTTGCTAATTAAGTTTGTGCATAAACATATCACAAAAATATTTGAATCATTATGGCTAGCGCAGTTAAATCACCTGTACTTTTTACCGACTGTATTGTGTAAACAATAGGTAGGTTATGTGATGGCAACAAATTTTGCATATCGAGTTTTCGGTGGGAACCTACTTCTCCATAGTAGGGAAGAATAATTAAACTATTTTTAGCAACTTGTCGGTCTGTCGGTCTATGTGCGCACGCGTGTATCTCAAGTTCTGCTGAACCGATTTTGATGAAATTTTATATGTAAGTTTATTTCCACCATGGCACAGATTGAACTTTTGGTATATACATATCAGGCCTCGGGAACTGCACTTTTTAGCGGGCCTGTTTTACATTCTTGAACATTTTGAAGAAAATATTCAACCGATTTTTTATATATAAGCTCAGCTCGACCGTCCGCGAAAATTTCTATGTTTTGGAAGAAATCAGGCGTCGGCAAATAGACGTTTACTACGGGCCAAATATACATTTTTGTGTATATAAAGAGAAATAATCAACCGATTTCATTGAAATTTAATATATGAATTCCTCGTATTAAACCAATGAACATATAAATTTTTTGGAAAGATCAGGGCTCGAAAACGGATTTGCGGGCCGATTTTACATTTTTCACCATTTTGAAGAAAGTATTCAACCAATTTACTTGAAATTTCATATATAAGCTTTGCTCGATCATACGCAAAAATTCCTAACTTTTGGAAAGATCAGGCATCAGCAACTAGACGTTTACTACGGGCCAAACATACACTTTTGTGTATATAAAGAGAAATAATCAACCGATTTCATTGAAATTTAATATATGAATTCCTCATATTAAAGCAATGAACATATAACTTTTTTGGAAAGATCAGGGCTCGAGAACTGGTTTGCGGGCCAATTTTACATTTTTCACCATATCCACAGAACAAATTAATGGAATTTCTTGAAATTTGATATTTGAGTTCTGGTTGTTACCGAAACTAACTGGCGAGCATTTCAGGGAATTCGGGTAGCACAAAGCGTAACTCTACTAAGAGCCAAATTTACATTTTTCTAAGTATGTTAACTATAAGCTTACTAATGTCCTAAAAATTGGAAAGAAGTATTTAACACACATTTTTATATATTCTGTAACACTTTCATTTAACGAGACTACACAATGCGGTCGGTTATGTGCTGAGCACATCAGATTTTTTTATTCCATAGTTTTATTATTTATTTTATAGTTAATGGTTTTATTTATCACTTTTTATTTTTTATTCATTATTTCTTGATGTTTGTTATATACTAATTGTTTATGATTATTAATTATTTATTATTAATTTTTATAAATTTTTATTGATTATTGGTTGTATTGGATGAAATTGATAAATTTTTCGTCCTTACCGTATTCTTCATGATTATGTGAATCTATGTAAATTTCATATATATATATATTAACTATATAAATTACATATATATATATATTAACTATATAAATTACATATATATATGTATTAACTATATAAATTAAATTTAAACTGTATAAATTTACAATATACTATGTAAATTAACAAAATTTTTATATAAATTTACAAAATACTATATAAATTAACAAAATATTAGCTATATAAATTAAATGTTTATTTGAGAATTTAGAAAACAAAGAAAGTCATAATTTTTTATAACAATTAATTTGTTTCTAGAATTTAGAAACTCATACATGAATACATATTTGGAAAATATTTTTCAAATTTATTGAAAATGTAATAAAATTTTCGACTCAATTTTCGAGTAAGATTTTTATTCTTTAATTTTATTTAAAAAGTTATGTATAAATTTCAACAAAGATTTTTCTAACTAATTATTTAATGCCATATATATCTATAAAGCCTCCAATCTGAAAATATTTTTCGAAATTTTCAATCGGAAAAAAATACAACAACAATTCTTAATGTCTAAGAAATCCACTACTGTCAATAAGTATGCCGATTGAAATATTTTTTTTTGTGAAATTTTTGAGTATTCTTTATGAATCTCATTATATTTAGTATAATTTCAAAAGCAATCTAGATTTTTTTAAATTCTATTTTTTATTCAAAAATTTTACTCTGTAATTCAGTACCCTTTCATTTGGAAGACAAAAAAGGTTGTCTGCGCTAAAAATTAAATTTTTTTTTTTCAAATCCATTTTTCAGATGGAATTTACCAATAAATTCTGAAACACCTTCCATTTAAACTCCATATAAATTTGGAATTTATTTTTGATTTGCTCTCTGAGTTTGATGGCCTGATAGATTTATATGGCATTATAATTATTCGGTTTGGAAAAAAATATTGAATTTGATAATTTTTTTTCTCCTTGTTGATAATATCCTATAGTTTCTGTATTGACAAAAAAAAAAAAGGGGATTTTGCTTATCGAATTATTTTCTTCAATTATTAAAAAAGAAAAATATGAAATTGTTTTTATTTTTTTTCTTTATAATTGGATAAAAATTTGAATTAAATCGAATCTAAATTTTATTTTTGTTTTTGATAACGATATAAAGATAAAAATTGAAAATAAAACTTGCCCGCAATGTTTCTTAGACGATTTATCACCTAGAAAATAGAAATTTCTTGCTGAAAAGGTGCATCGGTATATTGAGCAAAACTTTGTACGGCGACAATGTGTGAAAAATTTATGTGTAAAAAATTTATTATTGCATAATATGTGCTCTACAAAAACGCAGTGCCAAATATTTTTTCCTCGAGTGAAATTTAAAAAATGGCAATTTGTGTAAAAAAGAAAAATTTTATGATGATAGTAATTATTGTGACAATAATAATAATTTCTTACATTTCTTGTATAAAAAATTTGCGAACTACAAAATAAAAAATATATAATTGTAAATTTATGGTTATAAATACTTACATCATTTCAGTTTCCAAAAAGAATAATTTTTGCCTAAAAATAATACAAAATTATGGATGTATGTATGATGTTTTATTTACTTGAAATGTATTTGACCAATATCTAAACCAAAATCTTAAAGAATCTAAACCTAAAGAAAATATCCAAACCTAAGATTGGAATCAATAAATTTCTAAGATTAAATTGTTAATGCGGTTTAAAACTATGTTCCTATTACGGGTTGAAATCTATGCAAAAATTATTGAAGAGTAGACAAAATTTATGCTTGCGCAAAAGTTTTTGAATTTATTAGCAATTGAATAAAATAAATATTCGTTATCATACGTAAATTTGTTAGGAATTACGTAAAAGACGTTGACTGAAAAATTATTGCATCAAATTCTGTCTGTTTCTGTGAGTAGGGAGTGAAAGAAATTTTAATAAAAGCTTTGTGAAAAATAAGTTTTTTTAAGTAGTTTACTAATGAAAATTGAATTACTTCGCAACTATTCATTTTGTCTCATGAAATTATCAAAAAAACTATCGCTGCATTCTGTTGTATCTATCTGGTAATATGCATGTTTATGATAAAGTTAAATCGATTCGTCTAGGAATCCGTAAATTTCTGACTCAAATATTGCTGTATAGTTTCTAAAGTTTCAATTTTGTAAGTTGTATATTGATAAATATACTTATACAGCACAAATTCTTTTTTAAGTCTTTTTTAATAGTTTCGAAAAAATCTTAATAAATTAGATGAATGTTGTTATAATTTGAAAAATATTATTATAATTTGCAGTCCACAAAAACCAAATAGGCGAGATGACATCAGAAATAAAGACAAGGACAGACATCGTACTTCCACATCCCATCACAAAGAGAATAGTAGGGACAAACACCGCACGAGCAGTAGTCATCATAATGACAAAAAACGTTTAAGAGATGATAGCCGGGACAGTGATCGTCATAAACATAAAAAATCTAAACATTAAATTTTCATGCGTATATCATTACATATGTTTTTAAAATAAAATTAATATTCAAAATTACAAATTTGTGAATCGATTGCAGTTACAAAGTAATTTAAATATGTACATGTCGGTCAGAATAAGAAATTTATCAGACGTTATGTCGCCTCTATTGTCAAAATCATGTATGTATGTATGTATCTAAAAAAACATTGAATTATATAATGTACTTATTTTGGTTTTCAAATTTAGTTATGTATTGGTTCTGTAATAAGCACGTCTGACAGAAAAAACTCCAAAGTTCATTTATCAGTATAAAAATTGTTAGGTTGTCAATTTTTCGTATAGAAAACTCGAAATGAAAATAGACAAAAATCATAATTTTTCCAAAAAAAACAACAAGAAAAAATGTTTCCTCAGAAATTTTATTTCGCGAGAAATACATGTGCAATTTTATAAAAACATTCACAAAAAAAGCAGGGTCCAGGCCTTGAGTTTTTGTAATGAATTGTATTTCTGTCAGACGTGGTCTAAAACATTTCTTTTACGGATATAAAATTTTATTAAGTTTAAATGAAGATTAATGTTTTCTGAAACGTTATTTGAAACATTTTTGGAAAATTCATGGAGCTTTTATTTTTACTAAGTATGGATTGGCGGCTAATAAATAAACGTTCTTAAAAATTAACTAAAATTAACGGATATTTTTGCAAATACAGTTGCGTTTGCGTTGCTAACTTAAAACTTAATCAACAGAAAAAAGTAACTGCAAAAACTTCAATGTTGATACTTGTAGTCAAAATTTTGCTACTTAAAAAAATTAAAGATAAACGTAACCCTTAAAAAAAATGCAAATTGTTTTTAATAGAAAATTTTTTAAAATTTTAGTTTGCAGTTATAGATTAAAACGAGAAAACATATAGTTCACCGTGTCAGCTCTGTGATACCCGTACGAATTTGTTATCGTATGTGTGAATAAATATGCCCTAGTTAACTATGGGATAGACTATGACTTTAAGTTGCCGTATTACCATATTAATTTATGCAAAATTTCAGTACTGTGTTTTTAATATTTTCTAAGTATCGCCAAACTTCTATTGAAGTTGTAAGGCTGCTACCAGAAAGAGCCAAGCAATTTTAACGAAATTTATCAAACACATCGGCTCTCCTAACATATTCGCTTGTACCAAGATTCCAATACCACAGCTTTTACATTTTCTGAGATATTGCTAAATAACTTTTGAAGTTGTAGGGCAGCTACCGGAAGGAAACAAGCAATTTCAATGACTTTTACTAAACACATTGACTCTACAAAAATATTCTTAGATATTGTCAAATAAATTTTGAAGCTGCATGGCAGATACCCGAACCTACAATAAATCATTTCTGAAAATTTGGTGAACGTAGGTCAATTAATTTTTGAGTTATCGTTGGGACGGACAAACGGACAAACGGATGGACAGACAAAGCCAAATTAACTTAGAATTCGACGCTGATCAAAAACGTACACTTGAGTCTATATCTCAGAGCATTATTTCCTAGTGTTACAAACGGAATCCCCTTAACGATTATGAAATTTACTGCATATTAAGTACTAAACTGAATTATCAAAAATACTTGTTTAAGGAGTTGAGTGCACCATTTTTTTCTTTTTTTTTTCCGACCGCATTGTGTATACAATAAGGTAGGTTATTATCATTTCCTCATAGTAGGGAAGTGTAAATAAACTATTTTTAGCAACCTGTCGATCGTCTGTCTGTGTATGCACGCGTGTATCTCAAGTTCGGCTCAATTGATTTTTATGAAATTTTATATGTGAGATTGTTTTGGCTATTCCACAGCCCTTGGGAACTGGACTTTTTTGCGGGCCTGTTTTACATTTTTGATAATTTTGAAGAAAATATTTAACCGATTTGGTTGATATTTCATATATAAGCTTCATTCGAGCGTACACTAAACCTCCCAATTTTCGGAAAAAATCAGGTGTCAGCAACTGAACGTTTACCACGGGCCAAATATGCATTTTTGCGTATATGAAAAATAATCAACCGATTTCATTGAAATTTAATTTAAATTCGATATGTTAAAACAATGAATCTATAAATTTTTTTTTGAAAGATCAGGGCTCGGAAACTGATGTGGGGGCCGATTTTAAATTTTTTGCTCGAATTGATGGAGTTTCTAGAAATTTGATCTTTGAGCTCTTGTTGTTACCAGAAGTTATTGAGGAACTTTTCATATAATTTGGATAGCACTAATGAAACTTTACTAAGAGCCAAATTCACATTTTTTTTCAGGTATGTTAACTAAAAGCTTATAATTGCCCTTAAAATTTTAAAGAAGTGTTTAAAACGCATTTTCATAATTTTCTGGAATACTTTTGCTAATCTAGAAAATATAATCTAAGTATGACTAGATGATTTAATAGCAATATAAATTAATTTTGTGTGGTAATATTAATTAACTCGGCACTTGTCTTACCGTTTTCGTGACATCAACCTTGATGAATTTTTAGTTAAATCTAACGAAAATGTAAAAATTTAAAACTTTTTTTTCTTCTCACATTGATTTTTGTTACTTCGATTCCCACCTATATTAGTGCTATTTTTAGACTTTTGATAAATCGCAATTTAATCTTCAGTTCAAACCGTGAGACTTCCACCGGGGTCACAAAGTGTTCTCCGCAGCATCTCAGTCGTACGTTAGTCAGTTCCTCATTCTGCAAAGTTTTTGCATTCAAAATATAAAGGAAAAACTTATCTCCTAGACATGAAAGATGGCAACTAAAATCGGATGAATATGAGTTTGATAGTGAATACCTAAAAGAAAGAAAATAAGATCGCGGTTTTTCTAAGCAGGATAGAATCTAGTAAAAACTTTTAATCAGTAGAAAATAGCAGTGAATCTGACATACATATGCATTCCGTATTGAAAGTAAAAGTACTGCAATGGCAACAGTGTATTGAAAAGAAAAAGAATTATTAAAACACTAATTAAACAAGAAATTGTAAAAAAAAAATAGAACTCAATTAGCCCTAACAAATAACAAAATTGTAGAAAAAGAAAATTTTTAGCAAAATTATATACGGGGTGATTCAGAAAGGTATACAACAATATATACCATTGGTTAGAGGGTCGAAAATGGGTTAAACTTTTGTTTTCGAGATACAGGGGTTTAGACGAATTCTCACGAAATTTCTAGTTATCTAAGCTTTTTGATTATAACTTCCGTTCCGAAAAGGATAGGGGCTTCAAACAAACAGTTTCCAGCAGAAATTTTTACGGAAATACCACAAAAAGGCGAAATATATATATTTTCAGAAATTTCAAGTCATAGATATATTGAAGTTCAAGAAAGTATATGCAATGAAATAAAAAGCAAATTATATTTTCCAAAGTTACTAAACTTATTCACATTATTATACACCAATTTAATGTTTCATATAACGTTAAACCCCTACAGATATTTATGTTTAATATATATAGATTGTAGATTTCAAGGGAACTGAGTGGGACAGGAGTAACCCCCGAGCCACCGCAGCCCTCCCTGACTTCCCTATAATATTCCCGTCCTTACTATAATTCGTCATCGCCCGCACAAAATCTGCACAGGGGGCAGTGTCCCGTAAAGAAATTCGCAATATTGCGAACCCGGCTCTTGTTCACCCTTTACTCTATCGTGCCCCGCCAGTGAAGACCGCATTCCACCGCGAGTAGGCAGGCAAACGGGAGAAGGTAGACCACAGAAAGGCAGCGGCTGCACAAAGTCAACCCCAGATCTAGTCCGCGCCAGCCCATCGGCAGCCTCGTTGCCCGCATGGCCACTGTTGCCCGGTACCCAATTGAGCCGAATGAAACGCCAACAATGCAGTCCTGCTGTCCGAGAACGCATAGATGGTACGGTTTTTATACCCCCTTTCTAAATTGATTCTCAGACAGATCTCTATTGCATATATTTCGACTTGGAACACGGTGCAATAAGGGTCAAGGGTCGCATATATACGCGTGTCCGTGCGGACACCGTATACACCCGAACCCACACCTGACTCCGTTTTGGACCCGTCTGCATAACACACGCTCGAACCTGACAGGGATCCGACATGGTTATTCTTAGAATCGAATCCCACTCAATGAAGTCTCTGTGAGTCCTGTGGACCAACTTTCGCCCCGCCTTGTCCTCGCCAGATAGATGTTGGTAAGTCACCAGCCGAGCTTCTTTCACTATATGGAGGTGCAGTAGGGGCACCCCAATTATCACTTCAAACGCAGCGGTAGGAGCCGTTCGAATTGTCCCGGTCACTCCCAGGCAGGCCAACCTCTGCCTCATTTCCAGCTTGGCCCGCACACCTGCTTGCTGAGCCCTACGGCACCATACAATCAACGTGTAGGTGACGATGGGCGTAGCAAGGATCGCATATAGCCGCAGTGCTATCCTGGGACTGATCCCGCAGATTCCACCGATGAAGCTTCTACACGTGCAGAAAGTCGCCGTAGTCGTCCCGACAACTCTATCTATATGGGTACTCCAGATACTTCACCTTCCTAGAGTAACTAATACGTTCTCCAAACGGAATTGGGCTCGTTAATCTATCCTTGCTTCTGGGTCTGGTGAAGGTAACCAAAGTGCTCTTATTGGGATTTATATTTAACCCACACATCTGCACCACCCTTCCACAACACGTAAATTTTGCTGTAGAAGGTCAGAAATAATGCTCTCAAATTTTCCCCGTACGACGAAAGCCACATCCTCGGCGTGACCCGACACGTGCACCGGAGCCCTCGAGGGCGGCGATTAGATTATCCACTACAATCCTCCTGGACGAAGATGCCCTCGCTTTCCTAATTTCTTTATTATACTTCGTGAGTGCGTCTTTATACTCCTTCCACGAACTCGACGCCTTGGACTTATTGGATAAATTTCTGGTCCTTAATCTAAGCCTTGAAAGCCCCTAATTCCACCACGGGCACTTTCTATTGCTGCGCCCCGGCTTACCGCGGCAGCTCCCATGGTAGGCACTAGTAATAGCCACCGTCAGCGCCTCGCTGGCCAGTTCGATATTTATCACCGTTTTCACAGAAGTAGGAATGGATCCAATTCCATCCATTAGGAGCGTTTCGAGTTAATTCCAATCCGTGGATTAGGGCTCCCGGCGACCGTAATATCAAATCTAATCTGCCTATGGTGGGACATGGATGTTTAATGTGAGACATGCCATCAACCAACCCTACTGCCGATAAATTCAAAGCAAAGGGCGATGTCAAAGACCTCTTCCCTATTTGCATT
Organism: Condylostylus longicornis; assembly: GCF_029603195.1. Lineage (NCBI taxonomy): Eukaryota > Metazoa > Arthropoda > Insecta > Diptera > Dolichopodidae > Condylostylus > Condylostylus longicornis. The sequence continues at coordinate 113,563 of NW_026578067.1, read as the reverse complement.
TATGAATGTCGGCTTAATTCCTTCGTTCATAATCGTTAATTTATTGCTATATATAAATTCAAGTAGGCACTCACCTCATTTATTTATATCACTGCTTCCCCAGACGGTGTGGTGGGCATTAGCATCACTTCCTATTATCAGTTGGAAGCTCCTCCTTCCACAAAAGTCCACTAGGTCTTTCAGTTGTTCGTTTGGATGGGCATAGCTTCCCGGGAGGTAGGATGAGCATACAATAAACTCTGTCCAACCCCCGGAAAACTTCACCATCACCAACGCAGCTACCTGATCCTTGGAACAGTAATCTGGAATGGGATGTTAGATATGTTAGTCTTTTACTAAACAAAATGCCAGCCCTAAGTCTGCCTCCAATTGTTTTATCATACAATAGCTCTCCTGTTAGGTCCTTAACGTGATCCTACGCCACGTAAGACTCTTGGATGAGGGCGATATCGAGGTGATCCTTCATAAATCTATGAGCCAGAACATCCGTAGATGCCCTAGCATGCTGTAGATTTATTTGGATGCACCTCACAGCCATATCATTTTCTCCGACTCTTGTCTATGGGCTTTGGCACTTTAGACGAAGGCTTTACATGAGCCTAACTTCTCATTGCCGCCTTTTTACGCACCTTGGTGGGCGCTTGCCCCGCCACGGCTTCTTCTGCCGTTCTAAGTGCCGCATCAGCCCACTCAACAACAAATACTAAAGCAGTTCCGGGCTTCCCAATTGGCTTGAGCCTTTTTGGTTCACCCGGGAAGCTTGTATTTGGCGTGCTGGTCGATGGTTCTTTCATTTCCCTTGCCGCCTTATCGGAGCGACTTCAGACTTTCCAACGAGTTTTGACTCTTTTGGTTGGCCTGAAATCCTTGTTGTTGTCGCGTTCAGCGTTGGTTTTTTTAATTGTCCTGCCATGTCAACAGCACCTTGAGAGGATTTCCTTCATTTAACCCGAACGGTAACACGGAAGAAGTTCAGGAAAACTCGGGACTCCGTTTTCCGTAGATGTTCCAAGTCGGAGTCATCCACGGAGAAGGTGATGGAGCAGCTTCCCTATCCTGCTTAGAAATTTGTCTTTTATCCAGTACCACGATGTTGCAGCCGTCCCAAGGGTTTATCTTGTTGCAAACAATCTTTTCAGGTCCCCCTCAGTTTTTTGGATAATAGGTCCAAGAGGCTCCTGATTATCCGTCTCCATCGGAGGCGCCGCCTTTTCATCTGCTGGCGTGAGAAAGATTTGTTACTCTGCGTCAGTCGAGAGAAGCTCTTTTTGTTGTCTATACAGAAGCTATCGTTGTTGTTGTTGTCACAGTTGTTGCAGTTTCCTTTTTCCATTTTGTTCCCACGAGTAGCACGGGAAGTATAGTCACCCATGACAAAGCCCATGGGAAGGCTTGTTTAAACTGGAGGGCGCCTGGTATCCAGAATCCGCAAAATAACACTAAACTCCCCCTTAGCCCCGCATTCATCGACATATGCTGTTCCATCTTGACTTGAAACGCCTGTCGTCAGCTGACGTATAGATATAGGGCTGAAACTCACAAAGTAAGAGATTCGTCGCGAGGTGTGACCACGACGTGAATGTAACTTTGATGGTTTCAATCAACCCTTTATCTTTACAGGGGGTTTACCACTGGGTTTCCTATACATATAGATACATACACAATTCTGAAATTCTAACAATAATATATAAATTTTCGAAATCTGGTGCAACTTATTTTATCAGATAACAATCGCCAACATTAATAGAACACTTAAAACAATACTTTATTAAATTAGGAAAGCCTAAAAAAATAGTTGCTTATAATGAATTCAAAATTATATAGATAAAACAAATTTTACAAGACGAAATAATTTCTCTCCATCTTACTCAACCTGACAACCTTATCGGAAATAGTGACTTGAAAGATTTCAAAATTCAATACACTCAACCCTCGATTTGCACGGTAGATTGGTTTCTCAAAACTACCGTGTAAATTGAAAATCGTGCAAACCGAATCCACATTTTTTTACAAATCCGCAATAGGTGTGATATCAATGGACCATTCAGGAAATATTCCTCAAAAGGAAATAATGAAACCATGTTATTTATTTTTGTATAATCATTTGTTTTATTATTATTAATAAACTAACAAACAAAAATTTAAAAAAACTTCATTTTAATTTGAAAAACAATTAAAAATATTTAAAAATGTTCATATAATTTAAAAAGCAATAGGAAAACTTAAAAAGTTCATTTTGTATCATCTTCACTTGTTAGAAACACGACAGCTCTTTTCTTGTTTCTTGCCGGAAATTCTTCACTACTGCTACTAATTTCCTCAATTTCAGAGTTATTTTTTGATTCATTTTCCAAATGCACAGAGGGACTTTTTTCATAAAATCCATTATCGATAATTGTTTCAAATTTTGACTCAACACCTTATTCATTTCCTGGTAAGGAACTAAGCAATTTTGCAATTCTCTTCCAAACTTTAAACTTCGTTCCATGTTTGGATCATTTTTAATGAAAAAATCTTCCAGTTCTTTAGCCAGCGAAATTCCTTTACCTTAACTATTTCTAGTAAATATTGGAACTGGTTCATTGCAATCACTTTCGGATTCACTTGATTCTGAATTCATGACCATTTCTACTAATTCATCTTCATTAAATTCGATATTGGCAACTAATTCCTGGATTTCAGTAGAAGCCATATCATCGAAGCCTTCGCCTCCTAGCTCATCTAAAATTTTTTTAAAAACATGTTTCATATAATATGCTCTAAAAGTAGAAATTATTCCCTGGTCAAGCGGTTTTATCAATGATGTAGTATTTGGAGGTAAGAATATAACTTTGACATTATCATGGTGTAAATCTGTGGGATGTCCTGGGGCGTTATCTATCAGCAAAAGGACTTTGAAACTCAAATTTTTTTTCTTTGCATAGACTTCAACATCCGGAACAAAATGATTTTAAAACCAATCCCTAAATAGTGCCCCTGTGACCCATGCTTTCTTATTCGTATTCCAATACACAGGTAAATTTTTTTGTTCAAACCTTTCATTGCTCTTGGATTGAAGGCACGATTAATAACCAATGGTTTCATGATAAAATCACCAGGGCATTACTACAGAAGAGAACAATTATTCTATCTTTGGATACCTTAAATCCTCCAGCCGATCTTTCAGCTCTAGACAGGTACGTCCTACGTGGCATTTTTTCCAAAATAGAGCCGTTTCATCACAGTTAAATACTTGATCCGGAACATAAGAACCTTGTTCAATTATTTTACATAATTCTTTTGAATATTTTTCAGCTGCCTTTACATCAGCTGATGCCGTTTCTCCTTTTATTTGAATGTTATGTAAGGCATATCTCCTTTTAAAATTCTCAAACCATCCTTTACTTCCTGTAAACTCAATTGTTTAATTTGAGGATGTTGATTGTTTGGCTTTGATGTTATTGAAAATTTTTACTGCCTTGTGCCTAATAGCATTACCATCTATAGGCATTTTTTTTTGCATATTATAATCTACCCAAATCATTAGTGCCTTTTCCATTACCTCCATGTTTGTATCTCGTACGTAAGAACTTGAGCCTTCGTTAAATTTAAATCTATCTAAAATTTGAATCTTTGTTTCAAAAGAAATAATCTTTCTCTTTAAGTTTTGTTTTGTATGGTTCGGAGGCATTAAAGGCTAGAAAATACATAATGTAAAAAATAGATAATTTTTTTTTATTATGAACTCTTACCGAATATAACAGTGATTTATGATTGAAGAACACTTTCTTTTAAACCTTACACTTTCGAAAAGAAATATGTACTGAAATATGTACACATAATTTAATCAACAATGTATTCAAGTTAGAATAAAGTGCTAGCTAGCAACGGTTTAAAATCTTACGCTTACTTAAATTTAAAAAAAATTTCTTCCTTGAAAACTATTTTTTTGTACATACATAATTTATTCAACTGTTTAAGTTTACTGTTAAATAAAAAAGTGTAAATCGAGGCTGAAAAATTTAAATGAACCTATAATTGGACACACAAATGCCACGTTTCATAAATCTAACTTTATTATTTTTCTGAATATTTAAAATTAGCTTTTGGATTCAAAAAATTCTTCAATGGTTGATCATTTTTCCGAAACAAAATTCTTTTTTTTTTATTGGTATGAAAAGAAAACTTCCTTTTATTCGGAATAAAATACTTTTTTTTTTATTTTTGCTAATATATTTCGTGCGCTAGATACGCACTTTATCAAACCTTTGGAGTTCTATGGAGCTACCCGAACCCGTTGTCCGAATTGGTCCAATTACAATAGCATCCATTCTTGGCTGAAAAGAAAAAACTTGTAACTGAAAACTAAAAGTTTTCACCAAGGTGCAGGGTATAAAAATAATAAAAATTCAATTGGCTTACTTATACAATTCATTGTCAAAAATAAGGGAAAAGAAACAAAATCTCTTTTTACAAACATAAGAATGTATATCTGCATAATAATCATAACAAAGTATAGAAAAAGTTTGACAAATTAAGAAACTTTTAATTTTAAGTGTGAAATTTGTAGGTATTAATATTTTTAATATGAGTATTGTTCATAATTGTCACATCTTAAGGAAAGGTTTATCACGAGTTAGCCCAATAGAATAATGTTTTTATATCTAACAAGTCCCAATACTCAATTTTTTTTTACGAAATATTATGAATTTTTGGCTTCGTTCCTCTTTTTTCTTTAAATGACACTGATCGTGTCATATTTCTTATTATTTTTTCCTTTTTTTTATGTAAAAAAGAGTTTAATATTTTAAAAAATCTCAGGATAATGTCTTTGCATCTAACAAGTCCCAATACTCAGTTTTTTTTTTACGAAATATTACGAATTTTTGGCTTCGTTCCTGTTTTTTTTCTTTAAATGCCACTGATCGTTCTGATATTTCTTATTATTTTTTTCTTTTTTTCACGTAAAAAAGAGTTTAATATTTTAAAAAATCTCAGGATATTATACACATTTTTTAAAAAGCTTCCCATTTAAATTCTATTGCACGAAAAAGAAAGAAAGGTAGGAGGAAAGAAAATATGAAATATTTTTCAGATTCATGTTTCAGTATGGTTTTAAATGTTAATGAGGAAGGATGTATGAATTTTCATGTATATTTTATATTTCCCAATAAGGTAAGTTGAGTAGTGTCGGCTAACATAAATGTTAATAAATGCAATATAGGTTGACACATTTCAATGATTTGAGTTATATCATTTCGGTTACTTATACTTATGGAATTGTTTCAAATAGTTTCATGTAGTTTTTAAAATATTAAAAATAAATATATATGTAACCACTTCCAATAAATTTTTTTTGTACATAATTATTTTAAAACTAGTTCATTCAAAATTTTTGAGTCGTTTGTTGGGATACTAATTATTTCAAAAATAAAAAAAATATTCAAATCCGGTCATAAAAATATGTATATGATTGCCTTTTCCAAAACCTTTTAAAGTTTTTTCACACAGGTAATATATTAAGTTTTAAAAATTTTTCTCAAATAAAAATGGAGGTAAAATTTTGAAGAGTATATAAAATTTGTATTGGTAATATAATATTTAATTTTATTTTAGATATTATTTTCTAATTGCCTCTTCAAATGTTTTCTTTACTATGTATTCATGTCAATATTTAATAATTATCTTTTCATTAATTATATTTTTAACATGACACAACAGTTACTTCCCATATCTTGAGTTAACTTATCGTATGAGAAAAAGAAGCTGTTCACTTAAAAATAATGAAGTAGTAGTGGGCAATATCGTTCACTTAGTGATTCGTTCTAAACTAGTGGTCGCAATAAGATTTTATGTATCGTGCCAAAAAAGATGTGTTTTTTCAAACCAATATTTCAGCGTGCCGAATCTATTCCATAAAATTAAGTAGTATTGAAAATCAGAATACTTATATTCGTTTTTATATTAATTTTTATTTATTTCATTTATTATTTTATTTTTATTTATATTTAAACATAAATTTATTTAAAAAAAACTTAAATATATTCAATCAACAAAAATAAAAAAAAATATCAGATGTATTCTTCAATATCAACTTATCACGCGTGCCAACGAAGTTTCGAAGTGTACCAATCTTAGCACGGGTCCCACGTAATTGCGATCATTGTTCTAAACGAACTACTTTTTTTCACTGACCGATTATAAAATTTTGTTTAATCGTTCATTTCGTTCACTTCCCTTCTGTATATATAATTGCATGTTTATTGGTTATAATTATATGGCTGTTCGTGTTTATGGTAAATTTTGAATATGTAATTGGTTTGTAAATTAGTAATAAGTTTTGAACCACAAAATGTCTCTACTATATAAACCAAAAAGTTTAAAACGTAGAGAAAAATTTAAAACCTACTTAAAAAACTGCTATAAGAAATTATAAGTAATTACTTAAATTTCAAGAAATAAAAATTTTAAACCATTTGAGTTTAAATTTTATTATTCCTTATAAGACATTTATAGAATATTTTTATTCTATTATAATAATTAATTATAATTATTTTAATTTTAATTCTCGAAAAAAACTGAAATCCTATTCTAAATTTTTATTTAATTTACTTTAATATTTTATTTTAATCCTTAATGCGTTAGAATGTTAACTTAAAATAATTATTTTTTTTTTAGTTTTTTTTTATTTAAAATATTTAGGTAAAAAAGCGATCATAATTATCACCCTTTTTTAAAATATTTCATGCATAAAAATAAGACATATGGAAGCCCAGCTAATGCTTCCTTTTTTTTGTTTCATACAGGAAGCTTTCGGGGCATTTCTATTTATATGAACGTAATCAAATATGCTATTATATTTTACTTAAATATGATTACAAATAAAACTTTTAAAAGTACATCAAATCTTACTAATTTATTAAGTGTTTTTTTTTTAAATAAATTTTAGTACTATTTTTTCAAAATCCACCTTTGTTTCATACAAAATATAACAAACAAAAGAAAAAAATTTATTTATATATATTATAAATCTTCATTCTATTTAATGACTCGAAAAATTAATATAATTATTCACTAAATTTGAATTAAAATTAAATTTTAAACACCAAATAAATTATTTTACCGCACAGCGACGCAGCCTTCTCGGACGAAATTTATATATGGACTAAAGAATATCATAGTCTCATTTTTTGTGCAATAATCAATAGACACAAATACAACAATATTAACATGGCTTGTACATTATAGGAGTCTTCTTCTTCTTATAGCGTTACAGCCCTTGATGAGCTTTAGCCTTCTTCACTATTTCCCTCCAATTTGATCTATCTCTTGCAGTCGTCCTCCAGTTTATAATTTCTAATTTTCTCGCATCGAATTCTATGTCATCTAACCATCTATTTCTTGGTCGTCCTCTTGCTCTTGTTAGCAGTGTTCTTGCATTTAGTATTTGTATTTGATCTCTGTTTTCGGGCATTCTTATGACATGTCCGGCCCATCTTAATCGTTGGGATTTTATAAACTTTACTATGTCTTCGTTCTGTGTAAGTGCATATAATTCATCGTTAAATCTTCTTCTGTACTCATTATTGCTTAATCTAATTGGTCCATATATTTGTCGTAATATTTTTCTTTCAAATCTGAGAAGATAGTTTTCGTCATTTGATGTTAAGGACCACGTCTCACAGCCATATGTTATTACTGGTCGAATGAGCGTTTTGTAAACGTTATATTTCGTTTTTCTCGATAGCAGATTTGACTTCATTAGTTTTTTGTGTGCATAGTAACATCTGTTACCCGCCTGAAGTCTTTCTTGTATGCAATTTCGCATACTGTTATCATTGCACAATAGAACACCAAGATATTTAAATTTTTCGATTCCCTGAATTTCCAACTCGTCAATTTTTATATTCTCAGGTTGCCGTCGTCGCTCATTTCTTGACAATTTAAGATATTTCGTCTTTGTTTCATTTATATGCATACCAACTTTTATTACTTCTGCTTTTAGCTCTTTAAATACCTGCGCCATTATATTGTAATTTTTGCCAATGATTGCTAAATCATCTGCATATGCCAGTATTTTATGAGACCTGACAAAAATGTTGCCTCCTTTGTCAATGTCTCTAATTGCATAGTGTAAAACCACATTAAAGATTAAAGCGGAAAGTGCATCCCCTTGTCGTACACCACTATTTATTTGGAATGATTCCGATATTGCACCTTGTATCAAAACTTTGCTCGTAGAAAACTTCATTGTCATGTTTATTAAATTGATCAGTTTTTTTGGTACACCTAGGAATGCCAGGGCCGTTGAGATTTTCGTTCTGTCAATACTATCAAAAGCTTGTTTAAAATCGATAAATATAATGTGTAGGTCTACATTGTACTCATAGCTTTTTTCCATAATTTGTTTCATTAGGAAAATTTGATCAATTGTAGATCTTTGACACCTGAATCCACACTGATACTCTCCTATCTGTTCTTCATAAAATGGTTTTATCCGATCATATATTATGTTTGACAGAATTTTATAACAACAGTTTAGTAGTGTGATGCCCCTGTAGTTCTGGCACTCTAATTTGTCTCCTTTTTTATGTATGGGACATATTAAACCTACATTCCACTTATACGGCATGATTTCGTCGTTCCAAATTTTACATATTATGTATAATAATTTATGGGAGAGCGATTCTCCGCCATTTTTCAGTAATTCTGCCGTAATTTTGTCTTCCCCTGGTGCCTTGTTGTTCTTAAGCTTGCTTATAGCACTTCGCACCTCGTCTATGGATGGTACTGGTGTTTCTGGTTCTACTGTGTATATTAGGGGATCGTTTTCATCATTTGCTATTTCATTCTGTACGTATAACATTTCTTTATAATATTCTTTCCATCGGTTCATTATGCTTTCGTCTTCAGTTACTATGCTATTATTTTTGTCTTTGCATGCACTTAATCTAGGTTGGTATCCATGAACTTCTTTTCTTATGTTTTCGTAAAAGTTTCTCGCATTGTTGCGTCTTTGTTCCTCTTCTATTTTCAGTATTTTGTTTTTTATGGCAGTCTTCTTTTTCCTTTTACATATTTTTGTTGCTATTTTTCTTTTTTCGATATATATATTTCTATTAGCTCTCGTATTGGTTTGTATCATTTTTTTTCTGGCTTTGTTCTTTTCTTCTATTGCTGTTTCACATTCTGAATCAAACCAATTTGCGTTTCTTTGGTTAGCTTTTATACCGATTACTTCTCTCGCAGCAGAGATAATACTATTTTCTATTTCGTTCCACTCCTCGTCGATGGTTTGATTGTGTCCCTCGAGCGTATGAAGTTGTAAATATATCGTGTTTTGGTATTCTTGTAGTATGTTGTTATCCTTTAGTTTATCACTATCCCACTTAGTTCTTTTTGCACCTCGTTTTTTCGCTACGTTTGCTATTCGTTGCCGTAAAGCTGCGCCAACGAGATAGTGATCGCTGTCAGCGTTCGCACCACGGTAGCTTCTGACATTTATTATAGAAGAGCTCCATCTGCTTGATATGAGTACATGATCAATTTGATTTGTAGAGTTTGTGCCAGGTATTCTCCATGTACCTTTATATATATCTTTTCGCTGAAAAGATGTACTTTTTATTCTGAGTTGATGCTCTTCGGCGAACTGGCATAAGCGCATACCATTATCATTTGACGATTGATGAAGCGAGAACCTACCAGCTATTTTTTGAATATGATCTTCTCTTCCAATCTTAGCGTTAAAATCACCCATGAGTATCAGTGTGTCGTAACTACTCATTGTTTCGCATAAATTACTGAGATTTTCATAAAAGTTTTCCTTTTCTTCTTCGTCGGCATTTTCAGTTGGTGCATAGGCTGATATAATTGATATATTGTTAAATTTACCTTTTATTCTTATACAACTCATTCTTTCGTTGATTGGAGTAAACCCCAGAATGCATTTTTGAATTCTGTTGTTAACAATAAACCCAGTGCCGTATAAACCGGTTCTTCTTGTATGGCCACTATAGTGGAAGGTATATTGGCTTTCTTTAATTGTTCCATTCCCTTGCCACCTTACTTCTTGGAGAGCTAATATATCGATGCCATATTTTAATGTTTCTCTAGCAATTTCTTGCATCTTTCCTGCTTGTAGTAATGTTTGTATATTCCAAGTTGCTAGTCTTAAATCATAATCCTTTGTACTATTCCTGGTCATTATTCCGTTATTTCCATTATTTATGTAATTTATCCGAGGCATCTGTGAAGAATTCGTAACTGCTGTTTTTTCTGGAGGGGTTCGTTAGACCACTGCCAACCCCCAATTAGGAGGACCGAAGCACTTGCGATTTTAGTGTAAAATATTACCTGATGGTATTATTTTACCTTCCAGCGGCCACCACGGGGAGGTAACGCAAGTACTTGACTAGGAATTAAACAGTTGCAGCGCTGGATCAGCGACCGGTCAGTGCCTACCCTGTTTATCCTTGCCCAGACCGCCATTATAGGAGTCAATGATTTATATTAGGCAACAGGCACATGTGACGTTTATCGGCCAATTTTACTTGTATGCAATACATTTTATTTATATTTGATCAGTTCTCGTTCGTTTTTGTTTGTATTTGATTTTGTATATTGTTCAATTTGACTTATTTTTTATTTATATTAGCAACTGATTCGGTCACTTTTGCGTGTATAGAATTTCATTTATTTTATCTTTCAGTTGCTTTTATCAATATTCCATATAGGAGTATGGCGATCGTTTTTATGAGTATTGGTTTTAGTATATCGTTCAATTTTATTACCGACCGTATTGTGTAAACAATAGGTAGGTTATGTGATGGCAACAAATTTTGCATATCGAGTTTTCGGTGAACGTACTTCTCCATAGTAGGGAAGTGTAAATAAACTATTTTTAGCAACCTGTCGGTCTGTCGGTCTGTCCGTCTGTCGGTCTGTGTGTGCACGCGTGTATCTCAAGTTCGGCTGAACCGATTTTGATGAAATTTTATATGTAAGTTTGTTTCCACCATGGCACGGATCGATCAATTTTTGGTATATATCAGGCCCCGGGAACTGCACTTTTTAGCGGGCCTGTTTTACATTCTTGAACATTTTGAAGAAAATATTCAACCGATTTACTTGAAATTTTATATATAAGCTCAGCTCGACCGTCCGCAAAAATTCGTATGTTTTGGAAGAAATCAGGCATCGGCAACTAGATGTTTACCAAATACGGGCCAAATATACATTTTTGTGTATATAAAGAGAAATAATCAACCGATTTCATTGAAATTTAATATATGCATTCCTCATATTAAAGCAATGAACATATAACTTTTTCGGAAAGATCAGGGCTCGAAAACTGATTTGCGGGCCGATTTTACATTTTTCACCATATCCACAGATCAAATTGATGGAATTTTTTGAAATTTGATATTTGAGTTCTGGTTGTTACCGAAACTAACTGGCAAGCATTTCAGGCAATTCGGGTAGCACAAAGCGAAACTCTACTAAGAGCCAAATTTACATTTTTCTAAGTATGTTAACTATAAGCTTACTAATGTCCTAAAAATTGGAAAGAAGTATTTAACAGACATTTTTATAATATTCTGTAATACTTTCATTTAACTAGACAATACACAATGCGGTCGGTTATGTGCTGACCACATCTGATTTTTTGTATTGTATTTATATTAGCAACTAATTCGGTTACTTTTGTGTGTATAGAATTTCCTATACATTAATTCTAATTTGCTTTTATCAATATTCCATATAGGAGTATGTCGTTCGTTTTTATGAGTATTGGATTTAGTATATCGTTCAACTTTATTTATATTGTGTAAAATTAATACAGAAAGAAATAAGGAAAAATATGGAAAATGAGAGAAAATGGCGACATTCTCATTTTCTCAATGTTTAAAATTTTGTCAAGTTTTGTAAAGTAAAATTTAGTGTTTTCAAAAATTTTCAAATCTTACAGCTGCTGAAAGATATGTTTTTCTTGGTTATGTCTGAAGGTTTTAATTTTGAAAAAATTTTTCATCAACAATAACTTTTTTTCTAAAACTTTTCATTTAAGACTAAAATAAAATAACCAAAATGGGTTCACAAATGGTTTTTTCTAAGTTTCACGCTTTTATAATCCAAAATTAAAATTTTAATTTTTTGGTGTAACCAAAACATATTTGTTTATGTTTGATAAATACTTTGAAATTTAACGTTTATCACTTATTAATAAAGTTTTTAAAAGTTTTTTCAAGTTTTCTGTCTGGTTAATTTTTTTTAAAAGAGAATCTTTCTTCTTTTTGAGAGAAATTTCATCTTTGTTCCTCTTTTTAAAGTTTTTGCAAGTTTTATCCCAGACAGACCTACTATTAAATAAATTTTTACAATTGTGAAACTCATGTACTGATACAAAAATTATCTAGTCCTGACGAAATCATATGCAAATTAATATTTTGTAAACGAAGAAAACATTCATAACTGCAAAAATTATAACTTTAAAAACATTCAAATAATTTTTAAGAAATCCGAATGAATTAAAGCATAACTTTGCGAAAAAAATTAATGTTCTCATTACCCAAAGAACCCAAAAAAAAATTACTTTTCCACATATAATAGAATCAAATCATTTTTTAATAGCTAAACCAAAATAAAATTACATTAAACGTTAAGGAAAATTTCAACACTCAAAGCAAAAACGATCTGATCTTTTAATTTAATTTACACAAAAAATTTGTTTTTAAATTTTATTAATAACATTTAGTTACGAATTAATTTTTAATATTAAAATTTAATTGTGAATTTAAAACCTCCAAACATTTCTTACGTTTAAAGTTTTTAAACTGAAGTGTATATATTGCATAATATGTAATTAAATATTACATAATATGTTTATATAATATTTTATACCAAATGCTGTACAGAAGATTGTCTTACGCAGTTGTTCTGAATTAATAACGGTAATTATTACAATTTGTTATTCTTTTATTATTGTAATTGAAAAAAAAATAAAAGATCAGCTGATTACACAACACTGAAAATTTTGGGACTGACTATTTTTGATTGTTTCAGCTATCACAGTGTTTAGTTTTTGGGAACCACGTTGAGTAACGCACTAACGTGGAACTCACAATCTTGACACTGTTTTTAGAAGACTCTGGTATTCTCCCTGAGTGTGCATACGTCTGTGAGGAAAGATTTGAGGTCTGGGTCCTAAAATCATGCACTGGATGTACCTTTCGATTTTTCGAGCTATTATATATGCTTTATCGGTTTAGCGGACGAAAACGTTCCAAAAGAGGACCCAAGACAAGGTTTGACGACAGAAGAGAATCGTGTATTCAGTGTTTGAGGACACGATTGTCGACCGTCGACGGTTACAATAAAGGTCCTGTTAAACTTGCCTCTAATATATAAGATTAGAGGATCGTTCGCCTCAACAATCGGGGATGTGGCGGATTGGCGGAGGTTTTTTCTTTAGATCTTTGTATACGTGCAGACTTTCTTAGGGGATATCTGAACACAAGTACTAACATATTTACGAACAGTCAGGCGACGTTTAAGGTGTTTCCCTCAAACCAAATTAAATCGAATCATGGGAGGGTCTACAGGTGCTAGTAGAACTTGGTGGGAGGAATAAGGTTATTCTATCGTGGGTCCCGACGCATGGGGATATTTATGTAACCAGGAGGCGGTTGCTCTTACGAGTTTAAGAGCTATGATAGTTTTAGTCGGGACCGAGCCTTTCTATGGGCTTTCGAGTTGTTATATTAAGGCCTATAGCAAGATATTATGTGCCGCTTTCAACAGGAGTGGTTACATTGGGTATCAGGCCAAGTTAGTGGTTGGTCTCACCGGAAACAATCTGGGATGGTTTGTGTACATTTTTCTGTGATATATATGAGACGGCTATCACGTTCTCTGCTTTTGTGAAGCATTAATTACATATTTTTTGAGCAAAAAATTTTCCTGTTAGTTGGATTAGCCGACAAGGGCTAATATATTAGCCTGCATGATCATCAGATCTTATGATTATGGATTCGTTGTGTTTTCGTGAAACATAAGCGTATTAATCAAGCTGAAATTATACGAAAATCCCTGCATATACGCAGATGATTTAGCTGTTTGTTATAGTGAACAAGTATAAATTGATGGCCAATATCAGGGAAATAATTTACATTATGTTTATAAAGAGTAAAAATCACCAGTAACCTTGATATAAGATGTAATAACAAGATAGACCAAGTGACGGCGTAAGCATCTTGATATGATAATATACCACAATTAAACATGGGATGAACATATTAATGAGCACTTCATCTTCAACAATACAGCTTCTGAAAACAATCTAGCTATGTACTACACTATGAAAATCATTTCCATTCATATACCAATATATTTCGAAGATTGCATACATTTGGGATGAGCAATATATGTATGCTTTAAAATAAAACAGGAAAAAAAATTCAAAGAGGCGTTAAAATAATGCTCGAATTTAAGGGCAAATTGCGTGAGTTCAAAGAAATATTTAGGTTGTTTTATTGCGTTATATTTACCGTTAGCTTTAAGCATTTATAGAAAATTGGAAAAGCATGCAGTTTCGGAAATATAAGATGCAAAAAATTCAAATTTTACAAATTTCGCTAAACGATTACTTGAAAGAGGGCTGGGCTGGAAAAAATTTTCTACTAGCGAAATGAACGGTTTATTAGTATCTAAAAGCTGACTCCTACAACCTGCGGTCTGGAACAAACACGATATCAAAAATTGGAAAAAAACGGATTTTTAGTAACGCAAATTTTAACAGACATTTTGTTTTCTTAAAGCTCAAATATAGTATGCAGCCGTAGAAAAAGCCATATAATATAACTTTTAGAGGACTATAACTTGTAGAGGATGGAGGTAAGTAAAAATTTTTTCTACGAAAATAAGTTTCTATCAGAGGTCTATCGACTTATGAAATTTCAGCTTTCTTTAATCTTTAAGGGTGCAGAAGTTATGCAGACATGTTCACGAGCGGACGGACGGATAGAGTGAAACTGATAAATTTTTTTGAAAAAGTGCTAAAAATTGCTGGTTATGGTTACTAAAAAACTTTTATGGATATGAATATATGATAATAAAACTTCAAGAAGAAAAAAACATCAGAGGCATACAATTTTACCATTCACTTATCACACCAAATGCAAGCTTGTGAAGCAGGTACATTCGATGATGAAGTATACTCTTGCGCTACAAGAAATGCAACAAAATTAAGAATTATGGCTTCCAGCCGTATTTTGGCAAGAAGACTATTCTTAATTAAAAAAAACACATTAATTTTATTTTAAGTTATATGTTAATGTTCTTTATTATTAATTTACTTTTAATTATTAATTAATTTATAATTATTATTTTTACATTAATTTAACTTATTTTTTATGTTCAACTTGAAACACTTATAATTGATCAACTGCACTACTTTCATAATAGAAAATATGCATAGAATTTCAAATCATTAGTACATATTATAATGAGAGAAAAATTAATTTTAAAATTAATTCATTTTTCGAAATTAAAGTAAATTATTAATGTGCAGGTGAACCATTATGTAGGTAATTTAAATATACATAATTAAGCAAAGTTTAAGGGAGTATGTTAATATTTAAGAAAGTGTGTGAAAGTATTTTCAATAATGTAAAAGTTAAGTCAAAAGATCTCAACATTATCATCCCCCGAGATCTTACGTATTCAAAATGAGATAAAAAAATTTAATATGATTCGAAATTAAAATTTTGGTATGAAATATGAAAATTGCGAAAAAAAAAAATTAAAAAGGTAGAAAAATTTATCCATCTCCAAGCATTATTTAAACTTTAAACAGTCAATTGAAATAGAAGAATTTCGTCCGTTTATATCTATCACAAAATGTTTTCTAAATCTTCTAATGATCCTGAATGGTCCATCATAAGGAGGTGTTAAGCCCGTTTTTACATTATCAACCCGAAGGAAAACATGTTGACAATTATGTAAATCTTTTGGAATGAAAACCTTTGTCTTTCTCGGTGCCGCTACAATTAGATTCCGCATAGTTTCGTGGAGCCACGTCATGAAAGTGTCGCAGTCTTTAACATCTGGTTTTTCGTCGACAAAAATTTTACCAGGTAAACGAAGATTTTGTCTGTAAACCATCTTTCCCGGGGAACATCTTAAATCTTCTTTGATTGTGGCTCGAAATCCTAAAAGCACGATTGAGAGCTCGGAGCTCCAATGGATCGTATTACCACGTGCACGTAATGCGGATTTAAGTTGTCGATAACCGTTCCACCATTCCGTTCGACTGAGGATGGTAAGGGGTTGTGTGGATCTTGTGGATATTGAACAAACTCGTTAGTTCCGCAAATAACTTAGATTCAAATTGTGAATCTTGGTGCGTGGTTGTTCTAGATGGAGTTCCGAATCGCGGAATGCAATTCTCGACGAAAGCGCACGTGAATGTCGACGCGGTTATGTCTCCAAAAGCGTAAGCCACAGGCCATCGCGAAAAACGATCCACAATTGTTAAAATGTATGAGTTCCACCGGAAATCGGTAAGGGGTCTACCAAATTCATATGAATATGCCCGAATCGGCCCAAAGGTACTGCTTTGTGGTCGATAAATATTGAAAATTCGCGTCTACCAAAGGCTGAGTATTTTTGCTTGGCGGGGTTGCGTTTTCTTGAAAAGAACGAGAATGGTTGCCAGTTGTCACGGAAATATCAGAAGCGTTCGTAGCGATACTAAACGTTCCATTCGAAAGTGGGTGCACCAAAAGAGGAGTCTTGACAAGAGCGTCCTTAACCGCCGTAAACGCGTCATTGAGACTTTCAGGCCAACTAAAGTTTTTGGCTTTTTAATTAGCTCAGGGAGATGAGTGTAAATAGGAGAAAGAAATTTAGCAAGATCAGGTACAAACCGATGGTAATAGTTAACCAAACCTATAAAACGTTGTATTTGGCGGACTGAAATAGGTAAGTTAACTATCGCGTCTACGCGATTTTTTGGTAATATACCAGCACTGGAAGTCTTGTGATTCAAGAAATCTAATTCCGAAACACCGAAAACGCACTTAGAGCTGGTAATCTTAATATCATATTCGGACAGATTTTTGAAAAGAATTTCCAGGTGTTGCTTATGCTCGGACGGACTAGAACGGACGAACAAAACGTCATCGATATATACAAATATGAAATCGAGACCGCGAGTGACCTCGTCTAAAACCGTTGCAAAGTTTTGGCGGCATTTCGAAGTCCGAAAGGCATTCTAACAAAATCGGTTTTTGAAAAGATACGCTTACCGAATAAATCATGGAAAGGTTTTGAATGTGAGGGATAGGGTAACGATCTGACTCCGTGACAGCGTCCAGACGCTGGTAATCTCCGCACGACCGCCAATCGACGTTATTTTTCTTCCTAACCATATGGAGTGGTGTCGATACGGATGATGAAGAAGGTCTACATATCCCGATGCTGACCATATATTCGAATTCTTTTTAAGCCGTTTTATGAAGCACTGAATCAAATCTCCGTGGAGAGGAAAAAGGAAGTTGCCTTGGTGACAATGCGAATGCCTAACTCTAACAGGTGTGGAAGATTTTGAGTTCTTCAAAAAAATAAAAAAAAGTCAGACCCCATTTATTGGTCTACCTACTGACGCGATGATAAAAGCGTGTGAAAATTGTCTGCGCAAACCGATGTTTACTTGAAGTAATTTAGTATCGTAAGTTTGTATAGGAGTGTCGTTTCCAACAGAAATCAAGAAGTCCGAAGGTCGATTTTTGCATCCAATGCTTCCCCGATTTGGTATAACAGAGACGTCAGCGCCCGTGTCAACAAGAAATAAAATGTCGTTGTTAACGTCTTTTACGCACAAGCGGCGTGAAGAGTAATTCCCATTAATAGCCACGACAATAACGGGGCGCTTTAGTTTAGGGAATTCGTATTTGTACTGGTGGAAGCAGTGTTTGCCCTATGAAAGAAGGCGGAGAATCTACACCGTCCTATACATTTCAGCGCGTCACGCCTGATTTAATTTCGCTAACATTTCCTGAATTCTCGCCAATCGATTTTCCAAATTAGATGAGGTGTCGGCGAGTTGACCCGGAGACGCAGCGCATATATTCGCGTTACTCGTTTTCGAAACTGCATTTAAAGAAGCGGATTGAGAAACCTCGTAAATTTTATCTGCCAGAGAAGTGAGCTCATTCATTGGTTTATCACGCACGGCCGAAGCGGATTGAGAAACCTCGTAAATTTTATCTGCCAGAGAAGTGAGCTCATTTATTGGTTTATCACGCACGGCCGATAAGGTGATGTAAATGTTGCTCGGTAAACGACGGAAAAACAAATTTTTTATAATATTTTCATTAAATGAGCTACCCGCTAGCATCCGCATGGACCTAAATTCTTCGTATGGCTTAGGATCACCGATATCTTCCCGATCCAGGAGAGACTCCAATTTTTTAATTTTCGAGAGTGAATGTCTTTCTATGAGGGCCTTTTGTAGAATTTCATATGGTTGTGAACTCGGTGGATTATTTAAAATCCACTACGGAATCTAGTGTATCTGGAGGCAATGCAAAAACAGTTAGACAGCATTACTGGGGTATTCAAACCTTGTTTTCTTCTCCTAGTCTTTGAGAATAATTCCGTCGTGCAAGGCTCCACATAAAATTGCTGCCGCCCCTCAGGGATCAGTCGCAGACTAGAGAGCCGCTCATTGTGAGTCCGTTGCGTCTGGATTCTATTTTGATTTAAGTGGACTCTTACCACAAGCATACCTTCCTGCGGATATTTCGTGGCCCAACCCGCCAGGAAGTAAAAATATAATTAAAACTGACAGTGTTACATGGAAATGCTCGAAGCGTCTACCTAATAGTAACACAAATGATCAGTCCGCAATAGTCCCTGAAAATAATTCTGATTCGTAGTATGAAGCTCATCAAGAAAGTAATATGGTCGACGAACTATACCACTTTATTTATTTACAAGAACTTATTAAAATTGTATACCTGCATCATAAAAACAAAAACATCCATGAGTCTTTTTATTATATGAATACTTAAAATACAAAATTTATCATAAACAATTAAAGTTAATTATTAACAAACTCACAAATAGCTGTGAAATTCGCAATAAAGGCAAATATGATAGAAATCCCATAAAACTTAAACATACGATAGCTGAAATACCGTATGGAAAAAACCAAATTATACATTGTCGACACATATATTAATAGAAAGCAAAGTTGCGAAATTTCCAACTGCCTACCTATTAAAACACAAAAATCGTGTGGAAATAATAAAAAAATTAAGAATTTATTTTAAAAACAAAAAACTAAAAAATTAATAATTGATAACGTGCTCAAAAATATGTACATTAAAAAATTCCCAAACCAAGAAAATGTTGAGCTTCATTTAGCTAAATTGAACAGCGATTCCGGTAATTCCGACGTTGAAAGATTAACAGAAAAATTAATAATATTAAACTTCGAATGACTACTTGATATAATATAAATGCTGTACGCAATTAAAAGTTATAGCAGTTTATGTCACAGTACGTTAAAAACGACATCAGGAAACACGGAAAATAACCTTGTATCAAATGAAAATATCTACATAATTATATAAAATTAAATCTCAAGAAAAACGGTTGGTTAAGCTCAATAAAAATAGAAAAATAAACATAAAGAAGAACCAAAGTTTAGAAAATATGATTTATTTAATGTACATACATCCTATTAAGATTAAACGACCTTACTTAAAATTTTTAGGTAACGATGATTTCTAATTTTTCTTAAGCTACCTCTGCTACAGCCGAATCAGCTTCAAATAGGAAAAATTAAAACAAACAATGGATACATGAAAAAAGAAAATTCAAATGCCGGAAACATTTAACTGCTCGTTGCATATAATCTACTTAAACGAAATAGATTATATATATAGTAAGCGAATTAAAAAGAAGCTGCTCTTTACTTAACAGTGACACAAATTTGAGCCAGCCCTTAATTAATGAAATCGGTGGTTTACAAGACGAATTAGCTACTTTAAAGAATAGTCATCATACTATTCAAGAAAGACGACTTCCTAATTTCTTAAGGAACAATTAATAAATGGATCACTGGAACAATGAACGACGAAGACAGACAAGTTATTGGAACTTCAATTAATAGAACAAAACTTTAAAGAATAGTCATCATGCTATTCAAGAAAGACGACTTCCTAATTTCTTAAGGAACAATTAATAAATCGATCACTGGAACAATGAACGACGAAGACAGACAAGTTATTGGAACTTCAATTAATAGAACAAAACGACCATAACATCGTAACAAACATGTACCAACACATACAAGTTAACAATACCTTGAATAATTCTATAAATAAGCTACTAACAAATATTTAGCCAGACAATTATTTTACAGTCCGCTTAAAAATAATGTGAACGAAAACACTCTAAAAATCTTTTGATTTAAAATTAACAATGCAACAAATAAATGCATACATTTGTCGAAAATTTGAAAGACAATATCGTCCTAATTTAAATATCATTGACTTCTCTCTTTTAAATCATGACGAAATAGTCAAATTTAAAGTAAATGCAGATAAACTCAAATACTTGGAAGTAGGGTTCTCAAGAATGACAAGCAACCAATTAATATTTTTGATCAAAATACCGATCAAATTAATCTCAATAAACGAAAAGTTAATAGTCCCATTATCCGACGCAAATGATTGTTATCTAATGGAAACTGCAATAGTAAAAATCTTAAAAATTTATAATGAACTCTACCAATATAACGAAACTAAAGGAAACAAAAAATTGCAACTTTAAAGTAAATAATATCGATGACAGTAGCATAATACTCGTAGCATTTGCACAAGGCGTAATTTTAGCATCAAATTGCGACAAGAGAAAGATTGTTTTAAACGGAAGTTATTTCTTAAAAATTTACAATTGTACCGTAAATGCAAGTAACAAAATTTTATAATGATATAACAGAAATAAAACTATAACTTTAATTCCAAATTTAAGTCATAAATCTTTATATCAATCTTTTTCTTTTAATGATATTGTATTAGAAACAAGAGAAAATATAAATCAAATTGATAATGAATTAAGAGATATTACGAAATGCTCGTCAGTGTATCTCATTATACTAACAGCAATAATAAAGCAATGTTCATTATAACTATTGTCATAATGTTGCTTAATGCAAATGCAATTGTGATCATTCAAATTTTAACAAAAAGATTCGGGAGAATCCTAACTCTAACGAAGGGAGAGTAACATTATATAATAACAAAGACACTTTGTCATGCTGAGCCAACGTAAATAATTTGACCACATTGTTTATTTGAGTTGTTTATTAAAATCAAATTTAAAATGCACCTGAAAAATTTTATATTAAAAATTGCGTATTCATCAAGTTCGTGTAATTTGTAATTTTTAACCTAGGTTAAAATGTAATTTGAATGTAGTGTAACAATTTAAATTGTGAACATAAACATAGTCGTAACAATAAATATTCTATAAAAGAATAAAATAAAAAAAAATAAAATTAATTTTTTTTCTTAAATCGAAATATAAAGTACATTAGTCGCGTGAGATTTAATAGATTTAATAGATACTTAGCCTTGCTTAACATTGCAAGTAAAACTAAAAACTGCCTAAGGAAATTAAAATCAGCAGTAACCATTTTAAGCATTTTTTGAATTTAATATAAAGTAATTATATGAATTTATTAATAGAAAAGTAATTATACGAATTTAGTAACAAAACAATAAAATACTTTAACTAAAATCGAATTAACATTTAGTTGAGATTTAATTGTTATTATCCTTAGTATATATTTATTTGTTATATATATTAATCACGCCACCAAGCTCAGAGAGCAAATAAAAAATAAATTCCAAATTTATATGAAGTTTAAATGGAGGCGGTGTCAGAATTTATTTATGTAAAGGAAATTGATCAATACTAATTCTACGTATTTTTTTTAAATTTAAAATTTAAATTTCAAAAAATTGCTTGGTAAAATGAGAATCCAAAAGAATATTCAAAAATTTCACAAAAAAATAAAAAACATTTAAATCAACATACTTCGAAAACATAAAACATTAAGAAAATTGTTTTTGTACTTTTTTCCGATTCAAATTTTCCGATTTTGGAAAATAATTTTAGCATTTGAATATAAGTTTTATTATTTGAATTTCTAACTTTTGATTTTTAATTTTTATGATAACCTTGAAATATGAATTTGAAGGAATATGATAGAAAGAAGAATTTTAATTCTTCTTTCTTCGAGTCTGCCAAATTAAAAATTTTAAATAAGCCTGACTTTCTGGAATTTTGCTACAACCCGCAGAATGTAAAATTAAGAATGTAAATTTGGTAGTGTTTAGCAAAGTGTGAAAGTAAAGTCAAGTTCAAGTCAATTCGGTATTGTATAGAATTTATACTATTCTATTATATATTATTATATTAATACAAATTTTTAGTATGCACTCAGTTCAGTATGAAAAAACTAAATTATGTTATGAAAAAGATCTAGTAGTTTAAAACGTAAATATTTTTTCAGCCCAAAACTAAAAACCAGCTTCCATTTTTAGATTCCCTCATAAAAATTTTAGTATTTTTGTAATGACATTTCTTTCTCGTCATTAGAAATATTTTTATTTTTATGATGAGTAATGTGTTTTGTAAATAAAAATTATTATGAGAAAAAAATTATAATTAAAATTAATAAACAAAAGTAATTGGAAAAAAAATTTAAAAGAGTGAAATTTTTGGAATTCCTAAAAAATTTCCTTTTCATAGGTAATTAAATATTATTTAAATGTTTATTTTTTAAATATTACATTAATTAAGTTATTTGATATTTAAAATATTATTTTTAAATATTTAAAATATTTTATTTTTTAAATGTCATTTAAATTATTTGAAGTTAGAAATGAAAATTTTTAACGGTTCCCCAGTGATGTAGTTTTAATAAAAATCCAAATGAAAGATTCCAAACGCAATTTAATAAAAATCAAAAAAAATCCAAAGATACCAAATGCCACTAGCTTAAATTAGCAAACAAGAAAATATTTTACAACAAGGCTTAGGATTTGTAATTTCATATTGAAAAGGAATGTTTCAAAAAACACAATAGTTTTAATATTAATAGCCATAAAATTTTAAAACATAAAATTCACATACATACATATGTACATATTTCCTACCAAGTATATTACTCTTTATAATCACAAATATTTTCAAATAAAGTTACTCATAATTATCGAAAATTTAATGCCAAAACTTTTTCATTTTGTAAAATTAAACAGAATTTCTAAATAAGAGAGAACTTTAATAAATTAGTATTGTCTTCTCGCTTATAAAACAAATAGTTTTTTATTTTAATTTGCATTTAGTGTTGTTATTTAAAATAAATTTTTCATATCAGTTTTTGTCAATCAAACAGCATGTGAATGTTTTTGGTTTTGAATTTTCCTTTCATTTTCTGTTAATGCAACATTCATTTCTGTTTATGAATTTATATTTCTATATGAATTTACATACATATCTATATATGTGACATTCATTTCAAACAATTTTTATAACTCGATAATTAATATTTTATAAATTGCGTGTTTATAACTTCTAAAAAAATGGGAATTCTTTAAAATCTAAATATACTACATATAATATCTAATTTCAATACAAAATGTTTGTTTTTATTTCAGCTTTAATTAAGAATCTATAGTTTCTACTAGTCTAATTTTCATTTGTTTTATTAAAATGATGTCAAAAACATCTGAGTTTCCAAATTATAAATACTTTTTTAACGAAAATGGTTAGATAGGAAATCCCATTAGAGAAAAGGAGAAATAAATTCTGGTGACAAAACAAACATCCTGATTGACTACTCATGTAGTATGTATTTGATTGCTTTTCGAAGAAAAGCTATGAATTAGATATTTTTTAATAATCCTTGTATTAACTCACACCGTATGTTTGGGATTTTCTAATCTATTTCTGCAAGTTCGATTGGTTTAAATATTGGAGAGAAATTTCTTTTCTTTCTTGCATTTATCAATGCATTTTTAGAACCGAAAATTTTTTTTTCTAGTAGGTGGAAGAATCTCGAAAGACGAAGAAGAACAGTGGTACGGCGTGACTCCTACCCTAAAAAATCGTTTAAACTCTGAACGGATAAAACTAATCCTATAGACAACTAAATCCATAAGGAAATTGGTATTTTGTGTTAAATCGGAAGGTCTTGTTCGCTTAAGTCTTTCTGTCATAACGTTATTGTCTAGTGACCGAGCTGCTTCTATATTTACATGCTAACTTCATCTACATCCAAAGCAATTCCTAAGTCCCTGTGGATGTCACTGTTATTGCTGACTTATTTTGTTACTTGTCTCCTGTAATTTTTTTGTAGAATCGTCAATGTTCGATCCTACGGCCACTATTGCAGTATCGTTTTTTTTATTTTCTATTTGAAGTAGACCACTCGTTTAAAGCAAGTACAACGTTAGGCCCAATATACTGCCGTGGAGCACACCTGCTCTTATTTCTCTTAGCGTGGAGTATTCAGCGTCTTGTTCAATTCTAAATGATCTTTTGGCTAAGTAAGATTCCAAAATTTCTACAAATCGTGATGGTATCATTGGTCCTAACTTAAATATAAGGCCTGTGCCTTATTAATTATTATTTGTGCCATACATGGTCGAATGCCTGTGCTACGTTTAGAAATGTAGAAGAGCAGACTTTCTAAGCTTTTTCAATAATATTCGTTATTCTATGGACGCAATCCAGAAGACTTGGTCCAGACTGATGGTTTGGTATGAGGCTCCTTTTTTCTATTATTGGCTTCAATCTCTTTAATAGCAGCTTTTCAAAATACTTAGACATCATTGGTAACAATAAAATGGGCCTGAAACACTTTCTCTATATTGCTCCTCGCCCACCTGCCATTTGCTTTTATTAGTGGCGGAGCCTTCTTAATCGGTTTCTTTTTGCTCTTTGCCGCCTTCCATAAGGAAAAATTCGTTTCCTTCGTAGCTGACTTTATATAAGTTCTTTATATAATTTTCATATGTTGGCGATTTAAATTCTTGGATTTTTGCTTTAAGCACCTGGGAAAGTCTGTTTAAAACTGTTTAATCATCAGGCTGACGCGAACATTGCCATCTATGTCTCGTTCTTCTCTTTTCAGCTATTAAATCAGTTATTTCTCTAGGATAGCTATTTGCAGTCGGTTTGTACTTTGACATTTTTGTATTATTGTATTGGATTTTAATAAATTCTTTTAACTCAAGATCTAATTGTTCTCTTGATTGTATATTAATATTTACGTCAATAAACAATTTCGTATTTAAAGCTCGCCCAATCTGTAGCGCTATTTTACAAAGTGGGTTTATATAATGTTCTAGTTATTTTTTCACTTAGTTTTAATATGACAGCAAAGGGATCTGAATTAAAATCACAATTATCTTCAAGGCTTAGAAAGTTTTCTGATATTTTTCTGGTTATAAAAAAGTCAATAACATGAGGAATCGTGTTAGTGTCAGTAGGCCAATAAGTAGGAGAGCCAGTGGAGTGATAGCAACAATCTAGTTCTTGAACAGCTTTTCTTTTCTAATAATGCTCTCTTCCTCTAGTTGAGGTGATTCAAGAACACCAATTTGTATGTTTAGCATTATAGTCACCCCCTATTACATATCTATGTCCATGTTTTATGATTGCTGTTTCTATCTTGAACTTTTCATTATGTTCTATACTTTCTTTTATAAGTATTGCACTACCTCCTCTTGGCTGATTGGTGGGATGTACCGTTTTATAGCAATCATAACCTTTTATTTTTAGGCCTGTATTATATGTTAAATGAGCCTGCGACAGCAAACAAATATCTATATTTTTCGTTTTGAGAAAAATCTCTAATTCTTGTTTCTTATTAAGAACGTCATTAGCATTACAAGTTACTATACGTATTTCATTTACGTGCATCTTTTTTAAATGTCTTTGGTGTCCCCATATACAGCTCTGTGTATCTTTTTTCTATTTTTAATAACCTTTTAGAGATCTCGATAATTCTAATCAACATGCTATGCCTGATTTGCATAATGTCTTGTTATTCTGGCTTTTTGGAGCTCTTTGCTTGTTAAGGTTAACTTGATTTTAAAGATTGATTTGACTTTACTTAAGGTTAACTTAGTTTGGTTCTATTCTCTCTTAATCTTCCTTTTGCAATTTTTTTGCAACTAAAAAACCTTGATAACTTGGAGGGTGTGCCTCATTGCAGTTCGCACATGTGGGGTGAAAATTATCCTTCTTGTTGGTCGAGTAGGCAGAATTTAGCCACAAATACGTTTGTTTTGAGAAAGTACTCAAGTAATACAAAACTCTTTAATCTTATATGTAAAATAAAGTTATGTAAATACACATTAAACGAAATTAGTTGTCGGTATGACTAACTATATTTTAAAAAGACGGAGCCAAAAAAATGGTCATTGGCATTCAATAATAAAATATTAGAATATTATTTTCAAGTGAAAAATAATTTTGAATTTACGAACGGAGGAAGATTTTTCGGCTAATGTTGAAAAATACTTCTTAAAAATACGTGCGTAGCCTAATCCTAGATGTAGCATAACAAATAAATTTTAGGAAGAAAATTAGGACGCTTTACCGACTGAACTACAGAGGTATGAAGACATTATCAATGAATTCTTCTTCACGTTGCTTTATACTGTAATCCACATGATTACTAAGTATTGTTTACATTGAGATGCTACATGCAATCTTCTATTTGAAACACACAATCACAAGAACATGTATAAATAGCAGTAATGTCTTTACATCTAACAAGTCCCAATACTCAATTTTTTTACGAAATATCACGAATTTTTAGCTTCGTTCCTGTTTTTTTCTTTAAATGCTACTGATCGTGTCATATTTCTTATTATTTTTTTTTTTTTTACGTAAAAAACAGTTTAATATTTTAAAAAATCTCAGGATATTACACACATTTTTTAAAAAGCTTCCCATTTAAATTCTATTGTACGAAAAAGAAAGAAAGGGAGAAGAAAAGAAAAAATGATAAAAAATTTCAAATTCATATTTCAGTATGGTTTCAAATGTTAATGAGGAAGGATGTATGATTTTTCATGCACATTTTGTATTTCCCAATAACATAAGTTGAGTAGTGTCGGCTAACAAAAATGTGTCGGCTATATTAGTAAAAGTAATATAGGTTGATACATTTCAACAATTTAAATTATCTCATTTCGGTTTTTTATACGTTACTTATAAAATTGTTTCAAATAATTTCTGTTAGTTTTTAAGTTATTAAAAATAAATATGTATGTACCCACTTCCAATCAATTTTTTTTTTAAATAATTATTTCAAAACTATTTCAAACATGTTACATTTGCTTCAAAAATTTTTGTTGAGCTCTTCTTTCATATTTTACAAGCAGGTAAACAAGAGCAATCCTTTCTTAATTCTAAACGGAAAGAATATTACATAAAGATCAAAAATTTTAAAATACCTGTTATTTTACAGCCGGAATTTTTGAGTCATTTGGTAAAACACCATTTATTTCAAAAATAGAAAAATATTTAAATCCGGTCATAAAAATATTTGATTGTTTTTTCCAAACATTTTAAATATTTTTTTTCTTTGGTAATTGATATAAATGATAGTGAGTTTTTAATATTTTTCTCAAATAAAAAAAGAGGTAAAATTTTGAAGTTTATATAAAATTTGTATTTAGAAAATAATATTTGATTGCATTTTAGATATTATTTTCTAATTCCCTCTTAAATTTTTTTCTTTACTACGTATTTATATCAATATTTCATAATTATCTTTCATTAATTATATTTTCAACTTGACACCACAGTTACTTTCCATATCTTGAGTTAACTTACCCTATGAGAAAAAAAAGCTGTTCACTTAAAAATAATGAAATGCTTTCGGTAACATATAAAACATTGAAGGCGAATGTTGTGCTTGTTGTTTTTCCGCTGTTTCAAGAATTTTAAGGTAGTTATGAATGAAAATATTGATATAATTTCTTGATTTTTCAAATATATTTTCTAAATTTTACCTGCTTTATAATAAGTGTGAATTTATTTTAATATTTCTTCTCAAAAAATAGCCACTTCGATTTAAAAGAAACCCATATAAAATAAGGTCGTGCTTTTAAGTTTCTCTCTGAGCATTGGGACTTGTTAGATATAAAGACATTAACCAAAGTTTATTCTTTTTTTTGTTTTCAACAGTATTTATTATTTTGAGACGAAATTATAAGAGAGATTTTAATATTTTATTCAATTGGCGTGATGCCATTGCAAAAATTTTTAATAAAATCCAAAAGAAAGATAATTAGAAAGTCAATCAGTAAAGTATAATCCGTTTTTTTATGAGACGTTTATGAGACATTTTATGTATATCATGAAGCGATTTTAATTTTTTATTAAGTTGAAGGTTTTCATTTGTGTGACAGGTTTTAATAGCTTTGTGAGTAAAGTTTTTTTTTATTCTGTTGGGTTCTTTTCAGTGAAGGTTTATATTTGTTTATTAGAAAGGTTTTTATTAGAAAGTTTAAATTTTTTGTTAGCTTTTTAAGTTAAAATTTTCAATTTAAAAAATATTTTAATTTTTTATTACTAATACGTATATTATATACATATGTACGAAACAAAATAATTTTTTTTATTTTTTAAAAATTAATATTTAAAAATTTTTTTGTTTCCTATTTTTTTTGAAAGTAAAAACATTTTCAAAGAATATATTTAATTTTTTATTTCTTAAAAAAAATAAAATATTTTTGAGGACTCATATTTTTTATTGAAAAAAAAAAGAAAAAATACTAAACAAAACATAAAATCCATAAGTTCTATGTTCTATTTACTGAGATGCCCTATTCAACACTTATTATTTAATCAATTTTAATAAAGCTTAAAACTTAGTTTTTCAATAGAGACTACAGCTTAAATATCCAATATTCATTATTTTTAAAATATAGATACCTATTATTTTGTAAAAATATTGATTTTGTCCACTAAAATATACTGTAAAAAAAAAGCTTTACGTTCACTAGATCAAATAACGAAAAAGGAGAAATTGACTCATACTTTTTAATACTAAAAAATATTTCTTGTACATTTTAACTTCTACAGCGAAATTTATAAGCGAATAAAAACGATGCTGCAAAACAGAACTCATTTTATTTTCTTCTTTTTTATACTAATGAGAGAACGCTTTATCGCTTTAAAATAATTTTAAAGATCATGTAAAGAAAACAAAAAAATCGCTGCAAAAATTTCGCAGATTATTTCTTTTTTTTTTCGTTTATATTTTGTTTGTGTGAGAAGTCTATATGACAAAATACGTTTACTTGAAATGAGAAGCTGTATCATATGATGTGTTTTCTGTTTTTTATTTTGCCGGTGAAATCCATATTTTTACGATAAAGTATTTCTCTTTATAAGACGTTTTAAAAAACTATGAATGAGATCTCATTTAACGAAAAATTTCAAACACTGATAAATAGGTATTGTGCCTATTACACTAATATACTGAATTTGGGTATCTTCGGAATTGCATCTACGACGCATCAGACACATTGTATCTTCTTCTAAAATTTCAACAAAAAAATTTGACAATGTGTTATGTTCAGATTTCATTTGATGTTGTCTGTGACATTGTTAACAGTAAAATATTTTTCCCAAGTTTTTTCGATACATATGTTTTTATAATTTTCTGCTTGGGAGACCTCACTACGTGTACCATTTATAAAGGTTGATTCATTATACCCTTATTAACGATATTTAAATAATTTCAAAAAGAAAAAAATCAAAGAGGCACCTCTGGAATTAGTACTCGTACTGGCCCACACTGTGTTATGAGCATCAGCATCATAGCCCATCACAAGCTTTTTGCTGTTTTGTTTGCAGTACCTATGGGGTTTCTGTATGTCTCCGATGGCATTGTTATATGATTTGCGAGAAAGTACGCTGAAGAACATATTAGTCCCTCACTTCCACTAACCGAATCTCGACCTCCATTGCCAGCAAATACCTTGTGATGAACTCTGGAATTGAAAAAATTTAGTAAATTTATTAAGTCATAAACGTCTCTTACATTTATTATGTATATTTTTTATTTTCCTTTGATTATCCTGCTGCTCATACAACTAGGTGCTACTTTAGAGTATTCACGTGCGCTACATTACACTCGACTTCCACTGTCGAATCAAGCTACCATCTATGGAGGTAAGCACCTCCCAGTGTTCGTGTTTGCTGTTGTTGATATTTTTGTTTCTCTTTTTTTGTTTGAGTTGTGGAGAAGATACAGTTACTCGTGGCAGTGATCGCCACTACCACGGGAAGGCTAATTTAAACCGAAGAATGCCGTATATCCGGACAGAACTCCCGCCGCCTCACAATTCACTCATTGTTTTTGCTTTCCGCCGTTTCCATAGTGCACCGCGTAATGGTAACAGTACGATTTTGCACACCAAATTCAAAACTTACCTTGGATCTAATAAAACCTAATTTGGATTGTTAAATCAACTAGAGTAGGGTTCGATTAATCCCTTATGCTCCTATAATTTATTGGATTTCTCGTCCAATTTTGTTAATCGCAAAAACAATTTTCTAACTTTTTTCCGTTTCGTCTGTCATCTAACATTTTGCGTTTGCCAAAAAAAATGCGATGTGACAAAAAAAATGTTATGCGTCTAGTAAAATAATGGTGGTTATGAAACTCTTCATTTATATCCATTTCCTAATCCTTCCCACTATTTATTAAAAAATTTTGAAGAATGACAAGGCAAATACAATGTATTTTTGCAAATTAATATTTCTTAAAATTAAATATACTAACATTTTGCACTTTTTTTTATAATCATGTAGGTTTACTAATTTGGGACAGGAGCTGTGAACAATACAACGCTCTAGTTTCGAAGCCATGATATGTATTTTTTGGACAAAAGTTTTTTTGTATCAGGTTTCATTTAACATTTCTAAACCGTTCCCATCAGAGCTGTGATGTTTGTATTGCCATATTCAGATACAAAATGAACTCATCTTAATTAAACACCAAAAAAAATTTTTAAAAATGTCAATATTTAAAAAAAAATCTGATGTGTTCAGCACATAACCGACCGCAATGTATATTGTCTAGTTAAGTGAAAGTGTTACAGAATATTTTAAAAATGTCTGTTAAACACTTCTTTTCAATTTTTAGGACATTAGTAAGCTTATAGTTAATATACCCAGAAAAATGTAAATTTGGCTCTTAGTAGAGTTTTGTTTTGTGCCACCCGAATATACATTTTTGTGTATATAAAGAGAAATAATCAACCGATTTCATTGAAATTTCATATATGAATTCCTCGTATTAAAACAATATACATATAAATTTTTTGGAAAGATCAGTGCTCGAAAACTGATTTGCGGGCCGATTTTACATTTTTCACCATTTTGAAGAAAATATTCAACCGATTTACTTGAAATTTCATATGTGAGCTTTGCTTGACCGTCCGTGAAAATTCCTAGCTTTTGGAACAAAAGCTACGAATTTTACTACGGGCCAAATATACATTTTTAAATAATAAAGAGAAATAATCAACCGATATAATAAAGAGCGTAATAAAGCGTAAATAAAGAGAAATAATCAACCGATTTCATTGCAATTTAATATTTAAATTCTTCGTATTGAAACAATGAACATATAAAATTTTTGGAAAGATCAGGGCTCAAAAAATGATCGGCGGCGGTTTAGCACAAAGCGAAACTCTACTAAGAGCCGAATTTACATTTTTCTAAGTATGTTAACTATAAGCCTACTAATGTCCTTAAAGTTGGAAAGAAGTATTTAACAGACATTTTTATAATATTCTGTAACACTTTCATTTAACTAGACAATACACATTGCGGTCAGTTATGTGCTGACCACATCAGATTTTTATTTTTGCGTTTGAACCGATTATTTCTGTAATTATAAATAGTCCAATATATTGTGGTTCTAGCTTATGCCTTTGTTCTTTTCCAATAAAATTTTGTTACTTATTTGGAATTCAGCATTTTTAGTATTTCTATCATATATTATTTTATTTAATTCTTTTGATTTATTTAAGAGGTTTTGAGGCTCTCTATGCATAATTTGTAATCTGAACTTTACTTCTTTGGAATAATTATCAAAATTGTATACCGGACTAATTTTATTATCTAAAATAAATTCTATGGCTATGGTAGTATGACCGTATATCAATTCAAATGCAGAGAATTTGCCTGCGAATACTGTATTTGGAGTAATATTATGACAATAAGTAAAGTAGGATCGGTATTCATCTCAATTATTCGTATTTTCATTTACATATATTCTTAGATATTGATTTAAAACTCTATGATTTCTTTCAACACAACCTAATGCTTCATCATGGTAAACAGTGGAAAATTTATGTTCTATGTTCAATAAGCTATATATTTTGTTAATAATTAGATTTTGATATTCAGTCCCCCTATCCGTAAGAATTGTTTTCATCGGTCCATATAAAAGTATACAATGTTTTACTATTGCTTTTGTTATTGTTTTTGCTTCTTTACTGCTAGGTACTGCTATTATAAATTTTGTTAGGTCACAAACTGTAGTTACAGCGTATTGATTTCCTTTTTCTGATATAGGAAAAGGTCCTATAGTACCAATTATAACCCTGCGGAACGGTTTTTGTGGGGTTTCTGTAATTTGTAAAAGTTCTTTATTCTTGAATATTGTTTTATTTTTCTGACATATTTCGCAATTTTCAACAAATATTAAATTTAATACATCTTTTTATATGCTTTTCCAATAGTAATTCTTGATCTTGCATATAACATTTTTTGACCTGCATGACCACTGAAGATTGGATCGTTATGGAAGTTTTCCAATAATTTTTAAATTTCATTTTTATGTATTAGTGCTTTTGGTGCTTTAATTATTTCAATTTTTAAGTTTTTTAATATCTTATTGCCGGTCTTTTTAAATTCATTGATTTTTATGAATGAAAACAAACTATCATTATCGACTGTGATCAATATTT
Source organism: Condylostylus longicornis (assembly GCF_029603195.1). Classification (NCBI taxonomy): domain Eukaryota; kingdom Metazoa; phylum Arthropoda; class Insecta; order Diptera; family Dolichopodidae; genus Condylostylus; species Condylostylus longicornis. The sequence goes on along the minus strand of NW_026578067.1, from coordinate 80,495 downwards.
AAATTTTTTGCGATGACCTCTAATTTTTGAAATATTAACCTTAAAGTTAAGTTCTTTTTATTTTCATTTGTAGTTACCTTTATTAGTTTAAGACATTTTTTGCGTTTAAATATGTTCATGCACATTTTATTACTCACTTTTGCGCATTTTATTCTATGTTTTTTTCAATTTTTATTATTTTCATATATTTAAATATTTTTAGGCCTGGTTTTTATATTTAAATATTAATTCATTGACCTGGTTTTTATTTGCATAATTTTTGCCATGTTGTCACGCGTAGTTTTTAAGTCAAAAATGCTTATCCGTGATAATGCGTCTGTTACCACATTATCTTTTCCTTGGATATACTCTATGGTAAAATTGTATTCTTCTAAATCTAGTCTCATTCTTGTAAGTTTTGAAGGGGGATTTTTTAATGAAAATAGATACAATAATGGTTTATGTTTACTTTTTGTTGTAGAATGTGTTTCATAATTGTATGGACGGTAATATTTTATTGCAAAGTGTATTGCAGCTAGTTCTTTTTCTATACTTGATTTATTACTTTCTCATTTTAATAAACCGTTGTACTCTTGATTTAATGCTGCACCTACAGCATAATTTGTTGCGTCCACCGTAATTATGTATTCTTTTGTAAAGTCAGGATAATGAAGGATTTTTGGTTTTAATAGGCAATTTTTTAGTTTTTTAAATGATTTTTAAGCTTCCGCAGTTCATTTGAAATTTATTGTTTTCCTTTTTAAATTGTTTAATGGTTTGGCTAGTTCAGCGAAATGTGGAATAAATTTCAGATAATAATTCATAAAGGCTATGAATCGTTTAGTTAAATCTTTATCATATGGTGTTTGATAATTTCTATTATCAAATACCAAAGAAAATACGGGATAATTTTATCCCGTATTTGGAATCGTCAGGATAAATTCCCTGATCTGCGCATTTATGTTCTTAATACGTTACTTCTTTTCTAACAAAATGACATTTATTTTTTTTTTTTTATTTATTTATTTCAATTACTTAAACTAATATTACAAAGGTATTCCATAGAATATTTATATTGCATCTATCAACTGTATACTAGCGCTGAATATCATAAAAAATAAACTAGATAATAAAACAGTAATAACTAAAAATGTAATGCAATTCAAGTATGTAAAGTAAAAAGAAATAAGAAAAATTCCATTCTTGTTTCAAATTAGGAACGTGTGAATGAAATCATACAATTGAAAACTTGAATTAAAATTAACTGTGATTAACTTAAAAACTAAGGCAAAAAAAAATTACTAATGTGGGGTTGAACAAACAAAAATTAAAATTAAATTTCTAAAATATCATACAATAATACGAAAGTAAAATATAAAGGAAAAATCAAAAACAAAACATAATAAGATCAAGGGAAAACTAAAATATTTAACAAAATATTAAAAAATAATCATGTTGCATTGAAGTTAAAACTATAAAAATTTAGCGAATGACTTGCAGTAAATTTTCAATTTGGAAGTGGTCAAATTCAAACAACCAATATTTCAATCCTCGCAAAAACGTCGATAAACACCTTTCAGATCTAATCGAATCGGGTAAATTATTAAAAATTCTGGGCGCAATAATTGTATAAAAATGACTGAAATGCGATGTACGTGACCTTAACACGGTTCATGTTACTAATTCTAAGCCCATACCCCGCAACAGTCCGTTGATTTAGCTACCGAGGCCTTTTGAAAAAAATCCTCAAGGTTTTATAAAAATAGAGATGCCTAAGCGGAAAAAACTTCAATGCATAAAACAAGGGGAAACTTGGTGTAAGACGATTTACCTTTAAAACGATTCTAAGAAAGTGTTTCTTGCTTATTCTGCTAGCATAAGCACCACCCCAGCATCTAATACCATATTGAAGCCTAGAACCAAAAACACCATAGTAGAACATTTTCATTACTTTACAAGAACAATAAAAGCTCAATTGAAAACCATACCTTATAACCTTGTTTAAATACTTCTTTAGATAGCAGGTATGTTCAGACCAATTCAATTTATTATCAAAATTAAGACCTAAGTATTTGAAATAAGAAACACATTCAATTGGAAAACAAGTCATATCACAAGAACACAAATTATTAAAACATACCAAGTTATCAATAGAAGTTGGAACCATTGGAAATTTTTTGCAATTAAGAGAATGGTAGTTAAGATCATATAAAGCATATATTTAGTCTTCGAGCTTATAACAAGCCCATGAGTGTAAAACCACCTTCTAATTAGGTCCAAATCATAGTTCATATCGCTAAATACACTGAAACGATTACTACAACTGTATGAGAAAGAAGTATCAGCTGCAAAAGCAGTCGGATGACCCTTAAAACGTTGAATTAATTGTGAATTGATAAAAACAAGAAAAAATATTGTACCAAGAACCGAGCCCTACGGTACACCCATATGTACAATAGGTACACCACTGTATGAATTACCAACTCTTACCTTCTGTTTTCTATTCGAAATAAAAGATTCAACTAATTTAAAACAAATCCCCTGAAGCCTGCATTAAATAATTTATGAAGTAAGTGTCAATGTTGAACTGTGTCAAATGCCTTAGCAATGTCAATAAAAATTACAGCACACGTATTACCAGCATTTAAACCATCACAAATCTCTGTACAAAACTTCAGCAAAGCATCCTCGGTACATTTTCCTTTTCTAAAACCAAACTGATTATTTGAGAAAAAATTTGTTTTATTTAAAAAATTCAGAATTCTATGCTTCATGGCCTTTTCAAACACTTTCGAAATGGGGGAAAGAATTGAAATGGGTCTGTAATTACCTGGATCTAAAGTGTTACCTTTCTTAAAAAAAGGAATAACTGCGGCTGTTTTAAGATCATTAGGACAATTACCAGTATAAACACTTGAATTAAAAATATGGCATAAAACATCAACAATAAGAAAAGATATCTCTTTCAAAACATTTGAAGACAGTACATCTGATGACTTAGAGTTCGAGCTTTTCAAACCCACTATTAATTTATGAATTTCTGATGCCGTAAAAGGTTCAAAAAAGAAACTTTCACGGCCATATGTTTCAGGAATAATATCTGACAAAACCCAATTACGATCAAGAATTTCACTACTATCTATACACAACACATTTTCACCAACACTATTAAAATGTTTACTAAAACAGTTGGAAACTACAGAAGGATTACTTAAAATAACAGACTCCTCTTCAAGCACAATATCAGGATCTAAAACCATATCTTTTTTTAAAATAGAATTCATAATTTGCCATTCAACTTTAGAATTACCCCTATTTGCATTCAATTTACTAAAGTAGTAGTTATCTTTTGTATTCTTAATTTTAACCATAACGTTTTTGCATAATTTTTTATAATAAGAAACTAAACGAACATTATTTGGATTCTTTTTAACTTTTGGACGTAATTTATTTCTTTTCTTAATAAAATTAATAAGATTGTTTGTCATCCACGGCTTCAATTTTTTGTCCCTATTACGTATCATAACACTAGTACTACAATTCGCAATGTGTTTCATAAGAATATCATAAAAGATCGAATATCATAAAAAGCAACCGAAGTATCATCCACAATATAAACATCAGACCAGGATTCAAACAACAAAGCTTTCCTCAATTTATTAAAATCAGTTTTTTGAAACGAATTCTCATAAATATAATTATTAGATAGAATCACAGACGAATATTCAATTTTTAAACTTAACATGGAATGGTCAGTTATACATAGGTCCAAAACCTCACCAAAAATTAAAAATTTATTATTATTCCACAGTCTCATAAAGATATGGTCAATGCAAGAATCAGAAACTGGCCGGGTAATTTCTGAAATTATAGATTCAAGCCCTAAAGAAGACAATAAAAGAAGATAATCATCAATTTCTCTGCCTTGGGACAAGATGTCAATATTGAAATCCCCAAGTAGAAACAAATTTTTGCAAGTGATATCTGATAAGAAACTAAGAAATTCTGTATTAAATTCTGTAATTGGAGATCTATGTAATCTTTAAACTCCGACGAAGCAATATTCAATATTATCAATAGTACAAAAAACTTTTAAAACGTCAGCACTTGTCAAATTATAGTTAAACGTACTACAATTATATTTATTCTTATAATACACACCTACACCACCAGCAGAATATAATGAATTACATGCAGCATTAAACGAGTAACCAGGAATACTAAAATCATCCACTTCCCAATCGAATATCGAAATTTCACTTATAAATAATAAATCTGGAAGAACTTCCAATGAATTAAGATGTGCTAAAAGTAACAAATAGTTTTCTTTTAAGCTTCTTATGTTTTGATGCAAAACCAAAAACTTTGACTTCATTATAAGTAAAAAAAAATAAAAAAATAAAAAATTTACAAAAAGTATATAGCAATATTTAAAAAATTAATTAAAATATGAGAATAAGGATATGTGAATTAAAAAATGATAAACAAAAGAAAGTATTTTATGAAGCTTTGAGTAGATTATAAAAACTTAGTTTATAGAAATAAATGCAATTCGACAAATAAATACTTAACTAATAATGTTGGAAATTCTATTTAAATTCTCAAAGCACGTAGTTTCCAGTCTATCACTTCCTTCAATTTTTCTCATATAAATCGTAGAATTCCGAATCCACAAAAATTTGTAACTCCTTTCCTTTTTTATTTCTTGGGATTTTTTCAATAAAGATTTGTAAAACAAAGTTAGACTAACGTTAACATATACTTTTTTATCAACAAAGTCACTATTAGCTTCTCCAGAAACACCGAAGTTTTTAGTTTTTATTTAATATTATTTGTTTTACTACCTGAAGAACCATTTGTTTTTTGCTGGTTCTACTCACCTAGTAGTAGACATATTTTGTCTTACATAATACTTGTAGCAATAGAATTTTTAATATTATCTTGTGTATTTGCTTGTGTATTGGTTATACTTATCGTAGGAAAGTTGATTGTATGAATAACACTCTCATCGTTAACAGATTGCCGGCGCTGACGACTGCAAATGGAGCATGTATATGATGTATTGTTTTTATTCATATAATCAATCTCGTTTTGAAACAAATTAGCACAATGAGCATGCAATACACCGTTGCAGTCACCACATTCAATAGCAAGAGAACTACGTTGAACCTTACCGTTACAAATAGCACATAATGGTAGCATATTGAATCCAAATAATTTAATTAAATAATTTTCCTTTATTTTGTACTTAATGAAAATTTATTTATTTAAGAGAAAATTCAAGTAGCTCTGAACCAGACAAAACTACATTTCAAACTACATTTATCTGGGTTTAATTTCAAATTATATGTTACGAATACCGATTCAAGATTTTTTAAATGATATTTTTCCGAACATCCTACTACTATAATGGTCGTCTATGTAGATTAAACATTGTAAAAGAGTTGCTCCAGCGCAAGCTCAAAGCATCATTCTTGTGAATGAATTTGGTGAAACAGTAATACCAAATGGTAACACTTTCCAACGATATGATCCTGAATTTGTGCTGAGTGAAGTAATATCTCTAGATTCTTCATCTAGTTTGATCTAGTGAAATCCCTTGGCTATAGTCTATACAAAGACGCCATTTCTTTCCTTGGTTTTCTTTCTTGGGTACTAATATAATTCGACTATTAAAATTTAATTGGCTTGGCTCAATTAATTCGTTTTTTAATTAAATTTTCTATTGATTTCCTCCTTTTCCTTAAAAGGTAGTCTATAATTTTTTATGTATACCGGATTATCAGTTATTCTTAACTTTTGTTTATAAAAATTATTAACAGTCATTTTGTCATTTTCAATTTAAAAAATATAATTGCATATTTCTCAATTTTTTTTGCATTAACAGAAAAGAAGAAGAATAGTTTACATTTTGCGATTATTTTTGTGTGTTTCACATTTTCTAATTACTCGTATATTGACTACTTCCATTCATAAATAAATGTACATTTCTATTATATATATTTTAGTTGTGGTAATATTAGTTAAAATTAAGAATGAGTAGTCGCATGCGAAAAAATTAATCATCTAATATAGCGTGATATATTCGAAGTTTTGAGAGAAGTTTTCATTGAAATTCATTGTCTCATGCATTGCATTGCATGAGTTAAGAAAAATAATTATATTTTTTAATGTCATGGAATTTACCGCTAGCTTTTTGCGTTTAAAGAAATTTGAAAAAGTTTGCGGTTTTGTTAATATAAGGTGCCAAATATTCTAATTTTAGAAATTTCGAGAGGCGATAACTTGATAGGGGGTTGAGATGGAAAAAAATTTTCTTCCAACGAAATAAACTATTTGTTAATGTCTAAAAGCTGGTAAAATTTCAGACTTCCACAACCTGGGATCTAGAAGAAAAACGAGATAAAAAGTTTGGAGAAAACGGATTTTAGATAACGTTAAATTTGAACAGCCATTTGGATTTTTTAAAGTTTAGTATGCCGCGCTAGGTGAAGCAAGCCACTGCCTTTTTGCCTTTGCAAAATTTCAAAAATGCTTATTTTTTCATTGTAATAAATGGTTAAAAAATGCCATTTTTAGGATTTTGGGGGGTATAACTTTTAGAGGGTGGAGATAGGTAAAAATATTGTTCCACACAAATAAGTTTCTAGTAAAGATCTATGTACATATTAAATTTCAGCTTTCTATCTTCAAGGGTGTAGAAGTTTTGTAATAAGCTCTTTTTTCAAAATTTTTTTGAAAAAGTGCTAAAAAAAGAAGTTAATTGAAATTTTATGTCGTCATGTTATTTGAGAGTATTTTGTACCGTACTTGGATACAGTAAAGTCTTAATATAACGGAAGTACAGTGAGGCCTGGTGATCGGTGATTTTTTTTATTTCTCTTGTTTATTGGCTGTCATTTCCATTGTTAGTGTTTCGGGACTCCATTAGTTTTTTTCAACGGGTTATCGGAAATTCATTTTTGCCAAGCAATTATTAAAACAGGCCTAGTAGCCTCTTCTTCACTAGAAGCCAAAATAATATTCGTAGCTGGCATAAATTGATAAATTTAGATGAGCAAAGCTTCAACGTGAGGGTTGAAGACGTCGATAATGCAAGTAGCCTAGGAAAGTGAAACTGTTTTTTGAAAGAATTTACACAGTTTTGCATGCATATCGAGGAAATAAAAGTAAAAGAAAATACAGAATTGAGTGTAGAGAATTTATATAGTGAAAGAGCTCGAATTATTAGGAAAATAGTTGATGACTACGTTCCATCGAAAAATTTTCAGTCACTTGTGGAAATTAAGTTTATACTAACTCATGGTATAGCTGCTTTCCAAAGACAAAGAAGAAAATCATATGCTGAACAAAAAGAAATAAACAAGTAAGTTTGATTATAGCAAATTAAATGAAAAAGTAATAATTTTCCAATGATTTTAATAGATGATGTTGTGGAAAAATTGTTAGGCTTCAAGATTTTCACTACCATTGATTTGAGAAACGGCTTTTTCCACGTCAGTTTTGAACCAAATTCAAGGAAATTTACTTCTTTTATTACCCAAAATCAATATGAATTTTACTTTGTACCATTCTGTATTTCTAATTCACTTGCTAGGTTTCGCAGGTTCATTTTTGCTATTTTTAGGGAACTTATTGTTTCTGGTGTAATGTCGTCTATAGGGACGACATCATAATTCAATCGGCCAACGAAGATGAAGGCGTAGAAAAATTTCAAATTGTGCTACGATTGACTGCAAAATATGGTCTCCGAATTAAATGGTCTAAGTGCCAGTGTCTAACGTTTGATTTTTTAGATTACATAATAGAGGATGGATCCATCAGGCCCTCAGAACAAAAAACGAAGTCTGTTAACGATTTTCCATTGCCAAGGAGTCAAAAAGAACTACAAATATTTTAGGATTAACATCGTATTTTCGGCAGCTATTAAATATTACGCCACCATAGCTAGACATTTGTCCGGCCTCTTGAAAAATATAGTTGATTCAATATGCGTGATTAGCAGCTTCTTGCATTCCAACAATTGAAATTTGCACTCATTAGTTCTTCCATATTGAAATTGTACAGCCCAAAAGTGATAACCGAATTCCACCACAGATGCAAGTATGCTTGGAAATTGGGCTGTGTTATTACAGAAAGATATAGAGGACCTACAGCTACACCCAACACAATTTATAAGCCGAAAAACTAAACCAACTGAAGAGAAGTATCATTTCTATAAGCTAGAGGTTTTCGCTGTCATTGAAGCTTTAAAGATATAGCAAACTTATGTAATGGGAATGAAACTGAAAATTGTCACCGACTGCCATTTGCAATGACAATGAAGGATATATGTACCATTAAGATTGTCCTGAGGGGCAATATTCAATGTAATGGAATTTGATTACGAAACAGAGCATAGACCCGTCACTAAAATGAGACATGTGGATGCTTTAGGTTGAGCTGTTTGCCTGCTTGTCGAAGATTCTTTGCGTTATCATTTCAAGGAAGTTCAAGGAGAGGATCAATGGAATAATGTAATATTGAAGATTTTGGAAAAGGCTAAATAAAAATCCTTCTATGTCAAAAACGGGATCTTGGTCAAAAATCCTATTAACGAATTGAGTGTAGCTTTATCTAAAATGGAAGAAGAAATCCTTAGATTAGCACATCGACATGGTCATTTTGAATAAAGAAAACATTTATTAAAATTAAATGTAAAGGTGCTAAGTATCTCAAAAAGTTGTGTAGAATGCATTATGGTGCTGTGTCCAATTAATACAGAAACCCTACTTTAGGAACGTATCACATAGACCATGTGAGTCCTATGGAAAAAATGTCTTCTCAAAATTTGTTTGGTTTTACCATGCTAATGGCACTGTGGCAGATGCAGTTCTTTCTAGACTGCAAAAACAAGCATCAATTTTTAGAAACCCAAAGAGAATTATCTCTGATAGAGGAACAGCCTTTGATTCTAAAGCTTATGAACAATACTGCGATTCTCAAGACATCCAACATCTGCTTATTGCAACAGGAGCGCCTAAAGGGAATGAACAAGCGCATGCACTAAATAATAGTACCTATGTTTTCAAAACTATGCTGTGAGGAGATTGTACAAAAAATGAGACTATAGCATTTAGTCCATATACAAATTTCTTACGGAAAGGCAGAGTCGCTGAGAGGTAAAATAATTTATTTGCTATTAAAAATTTAATTTAAATTTAATGAATATTAATTTTTTATGTTATTAAATAAAATGAAAATTTATAATTTATATAAATAATTTTTTCTTTTGTTCGTAATATTTGGTATGAAACAAAAATGGAATTTGAAAAAAATAATACTAAAATTATATTAATAGAAAAATCACTTAATAAATTTGTAAGATTTGGTGCACTTTTTAAAGTTTAAATTGTAATCATATTTAAATAAAATATACTAGTTTATTTGAATACCTTCGTATAAATTGAAATGCCCCGAAAGTGCGTTGAAGGATGCAGAAGGAATAGTCTACGAGAAAACGAGAACGTAAATGGAGAAAAGGGGTACCTACATTTACTTTGCCAAAAAACGAAGTCATGAGGAACAAATGGATACAAGCATTTGGAAAAAGAAATTGAATTGTATGAAATATTTTGCGGAATCCTGTGTAGAGTTAAATGTCGGATCACGTAAATTTTTTTTGTCATGATCTGATTTATTGTTACTGGTTTTTTTCTGTTAGAGTTTTTAAAATAGAAATTTCTAATTCTTCAATCATACGATTCTACCGTTAAGCTGAATTCACTGGTTTGTCGAGCTGATCTATTTAGTATAAAAATTTGAATTTTTGACATTCTCTTTATTTTTAGTGCAGCTTCTTTTATCTCTCTCTCAAAAAGTTGAATCAACTTCAGCTTTAGTGCGGAAGTTTTTTAAAACGTCAAATTTACGTATAGTGAACTTTTACGATTACATATAATTCTTGTCAAAAATGTAATATATGAATCAAATGCATAATTGCACTAAATGCATGTAAAACAAATCTGATGTGGTCAGCACATAACCGACCGCAATGTGTATTGTTTACTTAAGTGAAAGTGTTACAGAATATTATAAAAATGTCTGTTAAACACTTCTTTGCAATTACTAGAACATAAGCTTTTAGTTAACATATCTAGAACAATGTAAATTTGGCTCATAGTACAGTTTCGTTGTGTGCTACCCGAATTCTCTGAAATGCTCGCCAGTTAGTTTCGGTAACAACCAGAACTCAAAAATCTAATTTCAAGAAATTCCACCCATTCGTTCCGTAGATATGGTGAAAAATGAAGAATCGGCCAATTCCAAAAAATTTATATGTTCATTGTTGCAGTACGAAGAATTTAAATATTAAATTTCAATGAAATAAGTAAACTAAACAAATTCACCAAATAAGCAAACTAAATTTTGTATGAAAATTTAATTAAAACTGTGAACAGCAACAAACCTTTTTTTTCATTCATAATAATTACACATAATGTATAAAATGAAATTAAATTTAAATTTTTAAGTTATGTTCAATCAATAAAAGAAAAGAAGAAAACAAAAATAATTAGAATTTTAGTTTATACCTACCCTTAAAATAGTTTTTAAAATATGTATATTGAATATATACGTAGAATTTATAAAGAAAAAAAATCAAAACTTATTAACGTGAGTTCTATATGAATGCAAAATTTAAACATATTAAATTATAACCAGGGATTCGGGGTTTGAAATAATAAAGTTGGGCCAAACCAATGGTTTGTATTGTAGCACTTTTCCTTCAACAAAAGAAAATACTGCTTTCAAACTTGAAAAAACAATCACGTATACCTACTACACTATTAAAATCGTTTTCGTTCAAATACGAAACTATTTCTCTGATTGCATATATTTAGGATGAACGATTTATGCATTCTTTAAAATAAAACAAAAATTAATTTAAAGAGGGGTTAACACAATGCTCGATTTTAAATGTTAATTGTGTGAGTTAAGAAAAATAATTGTATTTTTTAATGTTATGGAATTTAACGTTAGCTCTTTGCGAATATAGAAATTTGGAAAAACTTGTGGTTCCAGAAATATAAGGCGTCAAAAATTCAAATTTTACCAAATTCAAGAGGCGATAACTTGAGAGGGAGTGGAGATGGAAAAAAAATTTCTTCTAAATGCATACGGTTCTACTAAAGTAAATAGTTGAAAAATGGCATTTTTAGGGTTTTGGAGGGGTATAACTTTTAGAGGGGAGAGGTAGGTAAAAATTATGTTCTACGAAAATTAGTTCCTGGTAAAGATCTATATACATATAAAATTTCAGGTTTCTATCTTCAAGGGTGTAGAAGTTTTGTAAACAGACACACGGACAGACGGACGGACGGACGGACGTTAAACTTTAATTTTTTTAAAAATTAAAGTTTAACGTCCTAGTTAAGTTTAACGCTAGTTTTTTTTAGTTATTTATATCAACGTGTGCATAATTTTTTTTCGGGTTATGATATATGGTTATTGGTGGTAACCTCCTACCTCTTTTTAAGCCACCCCAGGCTAAAGCACCGCGACACAGCCAGATGAACACTGGGGTTGCTGGTGGCTAATGCCACGAATAGTGGCGGATGACATAATCTGTCAGGTTGTCCTAAAAATCATCAAGTAAGTAGTTCATAACAGAAAATGGCGCCTAAAGTGGGGCCCCCGAAACGGAGGTTTCCTATAACACCGCGAATACTCAGGGGGCACCCAAAAATTATTTTGCCCGGCGATTGCGTATTGTTGGTTTTTTTGCTTGAACACCTTGTCTTGCATTTTATTTGGAATTCGGTTCCTTTTGTTCATGTATTTTCTGGACTTATTTCCAGTTCGTATCGCGAACGCATTTTTGGTTGTGAACCGCTGTGAACTCAATTTTGTTGGGTGTTGTTAGGTAGGGTGTTTTTCTGTACTGTCATTTATTGTGCATGTTTGTATGAATATTTTTTCTTGAAATCCTTAAAAATTAGAACACCCATATTGGGAATTTAAGAATTTATTAAATAATTTTTATTTTTTTATCTTGTTCTTTATGTTATCTTGATTATATCTTTTTCTGGCAATCTTTCCTTTTTATTGTAGGATTAAAATTTCATTTTGTTACCTTGACCGTATCCACTCTATTGTTGTATACGCTTACTTATCTTTATCTTTATTTGCTTCGTTTTATCAGGTATAGTGCTTTTTTCTACTAAGTTTTGGAACTGTTTGTCCCGGACGGGTTTTTACTTTAGCACAAATTTTTTCGGAAGCACTCTGTGCAATATAATTTTTTTTTGGATTTTCACCGGTTTTTTTTTTTATCAATAAGAAAGAAATTGTTCTACTAAAGTAAAATGCATACGGTTCTACTAAAGTAAATAGTTGAAAAATGGCATTTTTAGGGTTTTGGAGGGGTATAACTTTTAGAGGGGGGAGGTAGGTAAAAATTATGTTCTACGAAAATTAGTTCCTGGTAAAGATCTATATACATATAAAATTTCAGGTTTCTATCTTCAAGGGTGTAGAAGTTTTGTAAACAGACACACGGACAGACGGACGGACGGACGGACGTTAAACTTTAATTTTTTTAAAAATTAAAGTTTAACGTCCTAGTTAAGTTTAACGCTAGTTTTTTTTAGTTATTTATATCAACGTGTGCATAATTTTTTTTCGGGTTATGATATATGGTTATTGGTGGTAACCTCCTACCTCTTTTTAAGCCACCCCAGGCTAAAGCACCGCGACACAGCCAGATGAACACTGGGGTTGCTGGTGGCTAATGCCACGAATAGTGGCGGATGACATAATCTGTCAGGTTGTCCTAAAAATCATCAAGTAAGTAGTTCATAACAGAAAATGGCGCCTAAAGTGGGGCCCCCGAAACGGAGGTTTCCTATAACACCGCGAATACTCAGGGGGCACCCAAAAATTATTTTGCCCGGCGATTGCGTATTGTTGGTTTTTTTGCTTGAACACCTTGTCTTGCATTTTATTTGGAATTCGGTTCCTTTTGTTCATGTATTTTCTGGACTTATTTCCAGTTCGTATCGCGAACGCATTTTTGGTTGTGAACCGCTGTGAACTCAATTTTGTTGGGTGTTGTTAGGTAGGGTGTTTTTCTGTACTGTCATTTATTGTGCATGTTTGTATGAATATTTTTTCTTGAAATCCTTAAAAATTAGAACACCCATATTGGGAATTTAAGAATTTATTAAATAATTTTTATTTTTTTATCTTGTTCTTTATGTTATCTTGATTATATCTTTTTCTGGCAATCTTTCCTTTTTATTGTAGGATTAAAATTTCATTTTGTTACCTTGACCGTATCCACTCTATTGTTGTATACGCTTACTTATCTTTATCTTTATTTGCTTCGTTTTATCAGGTATAGTGCTTTTTTCTACTAAGTTTTGGAACTGTTTGTCCCGGACGGGTTTTTACTTTAGCACAAATTTTTTCGGAAGCACTCTGTGCAATATAATTTTTTTTTGGATTTTCACCGGTTTTTTTTTTTATCAATAAGAAAGAAATTGTTGAGAATTTTTTTTGAATCCAAATCAAATATAATTAAATATTAAAAGCAATAATACATAAAATAATTTTATATATTATTGCTTTATTATTATTAATAATTTTGATTATTATTCTGATTATTATTATTATTATTGATTGTTATTAATCGTATTATTTTAAGTTAAATTAAGTGAATTTATAATCAGAAGTATTGGATATATACCTATTTTTAATTTTAATACTGTAGTATTTGTCCCCTGGTGGAGGAACATTTTGAATTATAGATTTATTTTTTTTTGGTTCCGAATTGGGAACTTATATATATATGTAATTTTTACCGACCGTATTGTGTAAACAATAGGTAGGTTATGTGATGGCAACAAATTTTGCATATCGAGTTTTCGGTGGGAACGTACTTCTCCATAGTAGGGAAGTGTAAATAAACTATTTTTAGCAACCTGTCAGTCTGTCGGTCTGTTGGTCTGTCGGTCTATCGGTCTGTCGGTCTGTCGGTCTGTCGGTCTGTCGGTCTGTCCGTCTGTCGGTCTGTGTGTGCACGCGTGTATCTCAAGTTCGGCTGAACCGATTTTGATGAAATTTTATATGTAAGTTTGTTTCCACCATGGCACGGATCGATCAACGTTTGGTATATATCAGGCATCGGGAACTGCACTTTTTAGCGGGCCTGTTTTACATTTTGGAACATTTTGAAGAAAATATTCAACCGATTTACTTGAAATTTTACGTATAAGCTCAGCTCAACCGTCCGCAAAAATTCGTATGTTTTGGAAGAAATCAGGCACCGGCAACTAGACGTTTACTACGGGCCAAATATACATTTTTGTGTATATAAAGAGAAATAATCAACCGATTTCATTGCAATTTAATATATGAACTCCTCGTATTAAAACAATGAACATATAAATTTTTTGGAAAGATAAGGGCTCGGAAACGGATTTGCGGGCCGATTTTACATTTTTCACCATTTTGAAGAAAGTATTCAACCGATTTACTTGAAATTTCATGTATAAGCTTTGCTCGATCATACGCAAAAATTCCTAACTTTTGGAAGAAATCAGGCATCAGCAACTGGGCGTTTACTACGGGCCAAATATACATTTTTGTGTATATAAAGAGAAATAATCAACCGATTTCATTGAAATTTAATATATGAATTCCCCGTATTAAAACAATGAACATGTAAATTTTTTGGAAAGATCAGGCATCGGCAACTAGACGTTTACTACGGGCCAAACATACACTTTTGTGTATATAAAGAGAAATAATCAACCGATTTCATTGAAATTTAATATATGAATTCCTCATATTAAAGCAATGACCATATAACTTTTTTGGAAAGATCAGGGCTCGAGAACTGATTTGCGGGCCGATTTTACATTTTTCAGCATATCCACAGAACAAATTGATGGAATTTCTTGAAATTTGATATTTGAGTTCTGGTTGTTACCGAAACTAACTGGCGAGCATTTCAGGGAATTCGGGTAGCACAAAGCGAAACTCTACTAAGAGCCAAATTTACATTTTTCTAAGTATGTTAACTATAAGCTTACTAATGTCCTAAAAATTGGAAAGAAGTATTTAACAGACATTTTTATAATATTCTGTAACACTTTCATTTAACTAGATAATACACAGTGCGGTCGGTTATGTGATGACCACATCAGATTTTTACCGACCGTATTGTGTAAACAATAGGTAGGTAATGTGATGGCAACAAATTTTGCATATCGAGTTTTCGGTGGGAACGTACTTCTCCATAGTAGGGAAGTGTAAATAAACTATTTTTAGCAACCTGTCGGTCTGTCGGTCTGTCGGTCTGTCGGTCTGTCGGTCTGTCCGTCTGTCGGTCTGTGTGTGCACGCGTGTATCTCAAGTTCGGCTGAACCGATTTTGATGAAATTTTATATGTAAGTTTGTTTCCACCATGGCACGGATCGATCAACTTTTGGTATATATCAGGCCTCGGGAACTGCACTTTTTAGCGGGCCTGTTTTACATTTTTGAACATTTTGAAGAAAATATTGAACCGATTTACTTGAAATTTTATATATAAGCTCAGCTCGACCGTCCGCAAAAATTCGTATGTTTTGGAAGAAATCAGGCATCGGCAACTAGACGTTTACTACGGGCCAAATATACATTTTTGTGTATATAAAGAGAAATAATCAACCGATTTCATTGAAATTTAATATATGAACTCCTCGTATTAAAACAATGAACATATAAATTTTTTGGAAAGATCAGGGCTCGAAAACGGATTTGCGGGCCGATTTTACATTGTTCACCATTTTGAAGAAAGTATTCAACCGATTTACTTGAAATTTCATATATAAGCTTTGCTCGATCATACGCAAAAATTCCTAACTTTTGGAAAGATCAGGCATCAGCAACTAGACGTTTACTACGGGCCAAACATACACTTTTGTGTATATAAAGAGAAATAATCAACCGATTTCATTGAAATTTAATATATGAATTCCCCGTATTAAAACAATGAACATGTAAATTTTTTGGAAAGATCAGGCATCGGCAACTAGACGTTTACTACGGGCCAAACATACACTTTTGTGTATATAAAGAGAAATAATCAACCGATTTCATTGAAATTTAATATATGAATTCCTCATACTAAAGCAATGAGCATATAACTTTTTTGGAAAGATCAGGGCTCGAGAACTGATTTGCGGGCCGATTTTACATTTTTCACCATATCCACAGAACAAATTGATGGAATTACTTGAAATTTGATATTTGAGTTCTGGTTGTTATCGAAACTAACTGGCGAGCATTTCAGGGAATTCAGGTAGCACAAAGCGAAACTCTACTAAGAGCCAAATTTACATTTTTCTAAGTATGTTAACTATAAGCTTACTAATGTCCTAAAAATTGGAAAGAAGTATTTAACGGACATTTTTATAATATTCTGTAACCCTTTCACTTAACTAGACAATATACAATGCGGTCGGTTATGTGCTGACCACATCAGATTTTTTTTATTTCAGACACAAACTTTGAGGTACAACACAACTTGTAGTACTCTTGCGTTTGACTCTTAATTTTTTTTGAACTATCTAAATAATTTAAGCTTAGATTTTAAAACTTAGATTTTTGGCTTCGACTTTCAGGCCCAAAGTATAATTTTCTTTTTTGCGTTTTTTTCATTCTGAGCGTTCATAGAGTAGTCAAGTCGCTCCGCCACAGTGGTGATAATATGCCAGCTTATACTGGGTCCTGTACTATTTGCCGTGAAAGTATTGAGTTGAAATCGGGTGCTCTGAAAACGTACGTGTACAACTTGCGTGTACAATCGTAAGTGTTTGCTGATGTGGCTCAGGCGTAACTCTGCGTCCGCAATGTTTGGCGATGTGTAACAGCAAGGATTGTTCGACTGCAGCCGTGGGTACTAAAACCCGTTCGCGTGCCCAATCTGGAGCAAACGCTTCATCGGAAAATTTGGCGCAGAGAACCAGTGCTGCTCATGTCGATTTGTCTGGTGGAAGCCTTGGTGTGAGTCAGTCGGCTCTTCCGAACCGCGTTGAAGTTGAGGGGACTAATATTGGAGGTGACGTTCCGGTGCCGATCTTTCGACCAACGGTTGAGGCTTTGGCGGATTCCGGATCCAAGCTGGTAAGTTTTAATTGTCGGATGGAGGGGCATAGTTATCACGGTCGTTTGCCTGACAGAGCCTGAGCCTGAGATTAGCATCTTGCCTGAGATGAGCATCTTGAATAAAATTTTTTTAGGTTTTTTAGACTCTGGCCCTCAAGTTTCGTGTATTGGGGCGATCTCGCAAAAGATTTTCGTAAGAATGAAAACTTCGCCGCTCATGAATTTTCCATTAGAACCGCCGATGGACGAGAGCAGATCATATTTGGTACTTTTAAACTTTCGGTAACTTTTAAAGAAAAGTCTGATCTAATTGAATTTTATATTGTCTCTAGTTTGACCCAGAATGTGATTTTAGATATTGATTTTTGGTCCAAATTTCAACTTGCGCCCCAGCTCATTCCACAAATTGATGACCCAGCGTCACTCTCTTCTGAGATTGATCCGAATATGCATATTCTTTCTGTTGTTCAGCGACGCAGCTTAGAAGCTGTGAAGGGCTGATTCCCGTCGTTTAATATAGGCTTAGGAAAAACTTCTTTAATGGAACATAAAATTGAACTTGAACCCAGTTCCCGTCCTGTTAAGCAAAAGTATTTTTCGCTTTCACCCGCAGTGGAAGAGTTTGTGCATCACGAAATTGACGAAACGCAGCGATTAGGCGTGAGAAGAAGAATCGCGGTAGAATTAAGGAGGTTAATTACCAATCAAGGAGGCGTATTCATTTCCGCATATCGAGGGTATACTAAATCGTTTACCGCGTGCTGAGTTTATAAGTTCTTTGGATCTACGTAAGGCTTTCTGATAAATTCCCTTGGAAGAATATTCTCGTGATTTAACATGTTTTACTGTTCCTAATCGACCATTGTATAGATATTGCGTTATGCTTTTTGGTTTGAGTAATGCGCCCCAGGCACTATGTAGATTGATGGACTGCGTCATACCGCCGCAGCTTCGCGAAAGTGTTTTCGTTTATTTAGACGATCTTCTGTTTTTTTCTAAGACTTTCGAATCGCATATGGAGACGCTGGCAGAGGTTGTGCGTCGGTTAAGACTTGTCGATTTGACAATAAATATCGAGAAAAGTAAATTTTGTCTGTACGAAGTTAAGATCTGGGTTACATTTTCGGCCGACTGATACCGCAGGTTTTTTCCGAATTATGCGTCAGTGACCGCTCTTTTGAATAATCTGCTAAAGAAGTCTAGGGTATTAGACGGGAATAGTGAGGCACAGAGTGCCTTCGATACGTTGAAAAATTTTTTGTCGTCTGCTCCTGTTTTAGCTGACCCGGATTACTCTAAACCTTTTTTGATACAGTGCGACGCTAGTCAGTCAGGAGTAGGTGCCTTTTTGGCGCATTTAAATGACGAGAATGTGGAGTATAATATGCAACCATTTCTCCCAGAAGTTGAATAGTGCCCAGAGAAATTATTACGTTATGGAACAAGATTTCACTATTATCACGGATCATGCTAGTCTGATTTTGAGGAAGTATCGCCGATGCTTTCAAATCTGAGAAATATATAAAACTTAAATGTGAATCATATAACTAGAAACTTTGAATTCCTGAGAAATTATTATTGTCGCGATCATTTGTCTAAATTTCCATTTTTTAAATTTAAGGAAAATATTTTCTCTGTGTTTGGTACCCCGAAGGTAATCTTGTCGGATAATGGCAAACAGTTTAAGTCGAAGCAGTTTGCGCACTTCATGGCGGAGCGAGGCATTCGTCGCATTACTACTGCTTTGTACAGTCCATAAGCGAACGCGAGTGAGAGAGTCAACCGTTCAGTAATAGCAGAGATTCGATCGTACTTGGACAGGGAATAAAAGAGTTGGGACAAAAACATCTCCAATATAGCTGAGACACTGAGAAGTTCTTATCATCAAATCATCGGGTTTTCACTTTACCACGCATTACTTGGCTTGCATCGAACGTTCAGCTAAGCCTTATAATTTATGGTCCGGGTTGTGAAAGTTTGCGGTGGGTGACATGGTATTTCGGCGTAACTTTACTTTGAGCGAGACGAGTGGGAAGTATTACGCTAAATTTGCACCAGCCCTTATTAAGGCTAAGGTTTTGGTGATGTAGGGGAATAGCATGTACGAGCTGCAGGATGAAGGGACTGGTAGGATAGCTACGTACCATGCAAAGGATATAAAAAATTCGACTACTTGAAGCTTCTGAGTTATATTGACAGTGTCCGAAAAGTGTTTTTTGCATTTCGTCCTGTAATTGCTTTTAATTTTTAAAAAAAAAAGAACTGCTTGTAAACTTTTTTTTTAATTTAGCTTGGTCTTATTTTTAATTTTGTGGTCTTTCTTTCAATTTTCCTTTGGATAGTTTTACATAGTTGCCACCTTCATTTTTTTTGTTCTACCCTTTTTCAACTTATGCAACCGTGTCGTGTAACTTGTCTTGTTATGGGCTAGTGGTATTCAACATTTTTTTATTCGAAAAACTTAATTTTCTTTAAAGGAAAGATTTAATTTCAAGATCAAAAGGAATTTTTCATATATGTATATAAATTTTAATTTTACATGAATTGCTCTATTCTGGGAAGCAATAATAAAATTTAAAATTCCCATCCCTAATAATAATATCAATAACATAACTTAATATTATGGTCAGATTATAATATACCTCTTTTTAGCACTTTTCCAAAAATTTTTTGAAAAAAAGTGCTTATTATTTTCACTCTGTCCGTCCGTCCGTCCGTCCGTGGACACTTTTTTTTGTTTACAAAACTTCTACACCCTTGAAGATAGAAAGCTGAAATTTTATATGTACACAGATCTTTACTAGAAACTTACTTTCGTAGAACAAAATTTTTACCTATCTCCCCACTCTAGAAGTTATACCCCCCCCAAAACTCTAAAAATTGCCTTTTTACCGACCGTATTGTGTAAACAATAGGTAGGTTATGTGATGGCAACAAATTTTGCATATCGAGTTTTCGGTGGGAACATACTTCTCCATAGTAGGGAAGTGTAAATAAACTATTTTTAGCAACCTGTCGGTCTGTCGGTCTGTCCGTCTGTCGGTCTGTCGGTCTGTGTGTGCACGCGTGTATCTCAAGTTCGGCTGAACCGATTTTGATGAAATTTTATATGTAAGTTTGTTTCCACCATGGCACAGATCGATCAACGTTTGGTATATATCAGGCCTCGGGAACTGCACTTTTCAGCGGGCCTGTTTTACATTTTTGAACATTTTGAAGAAAATATTCAACCGATTTACTTGAAATTTTATATATAAGCTCAGCTCGACCGTCCGCAAAAATTCGTATGTTTTGGAAGAAATCAGGCATCGGCAACTAGATGTTTACCAAATACGGGCCAAATATACATTTTTGTGTATATAAAGAGAAATAATCAACCGATTTCATTGAAATTTAATATACGAACTCCTCGTATTAAAACAATGAACATATAAATTTTTTGGAAAGATCGAAAACGGATTTGCGGGCCGATTTTACATTTTTCACCATTTTGAAGAAAGTATTCAACCGATTTACTTGAAATTTCATATATAAGCTTTGCTCGATCATACGCAAAAATTCCTAACTTTTGGAAGAAATCAGGCATCAGCAACTGGGCGTTTACTACGGGCCAAATATACATTTTTGTGTATATAAAGAGAAATAATCAACCGATTTAATTGAAATTTAATATATGAATTCCCCGTATTAAAACAATGAACATGTAAATTTTTTGGAAAGATCAGGCATCGGCAACTAGACGTTTACTACGGGCCAAACATACACTTTTGTGTATATAAAGAGAAATAATCAACCGATTTCATTGAAATTTAATATATGAATTCCTCATATTAAAGCAATGAACATATAACTTTTTTGGAAAGATCAGGGCTCGAGAACTGTTTTGCGGGCCGATTTTACATTTTTCACTATATTCACAGAACAAATTGATGGAATTTCTTGAAATTTGATATTTGAGTTCTGGTTGTTACCGAAACTAACTGGCGAGCATTTCAGGGAATTCGGGTAGCACAAAGCGAAACTCTACTAAGAGCTAAATTTACATTTCTCTAAGTATGTTAACTATAAGCTTACTAATGTTCTAAAAATTGGAAAGAAGTATTTAACAGACATTTTTATAATATTCTGTAACACTTTCATTTAACTAGACAATACACAATGCGGTCGGTTGTGTGCTGACCACATCAGATTTTTAACTATTTGTTGGAATGAAACCATAAGCATTTTTGAAATTTTGCAAACGTAAAAAGGCAGCGGCTTGCTTCCCCTAGCGCAATATACCATAGTTAAACTTATGAAAAATAAGATGGTTGTTCAAATTTGCCGTTATCTAAAGTCCTTTTTTTCAAATTTTTGATGTCGTTTTTCTTCTAGACCTCAGCTTGTAGCAGCTTGAAATTTTACAGGCTTTTAGACATTAACAAACAGTTTATTTCGTTAGAAGAAAATGTTTTCCATCTCCATGTAAGTTTATTTCGACCATGGCACGGATTGATCAACTCTTGGAATATATCAGGCCTCGGTAAGTGCACTCTTTAGCTTGCCTGTTTTACATTTTTCACCATTTTGAAGAAAATATTCAACCGTTTTACTTGAAATTTCATAATAATCTTCGCTCAACCGTCCGCGAAACCTCCTAACTTTTGGAAGAAATTAGGTGTCAACAACTGGGAGTTTACTACGGGCCAAATATACATTTTTGCGTATATAAAGAAAAATAATCAGCAAATTTCATTGAAATTTAATTGAAAACAATGAACATATAAATTGGGAAAGAGCAGGTTTCAAGCAAGCTTACTAACGTCCTAAAAAGTGGAAGGAAGTATTTAGGTATAATTAGAAAGAAGTCGGTTAACAAAATAATTTTGTGTGTGTACATACAACCTATATATGTATGTTTACACAATTTTACTTGTAGGCATACATATTCATAGAAAATATAAAAAAATATGTACAGTCGCACATCGCATGATTTGTATGTTTACGCATAATTATACTTGCACTTTATTGGAATTTGTAATTTTTTTTTATTGTTCTTCTTCATTCTATTCTCCTCTTGTACGCATAATGTAAATTGTTGTTGTATTTTATTATTTTTTTATTCCAGTTTAAAATATTCTGTTTCTTTGCTAACCCTTGTATGTCATATACCATTGTAATTCGAATTATATGTGTGTGTATGATCACGTTGGTGTTAGACAGTAATGAATTGTATGAAATATTATGCGGAATTCTGTGTAGGGTTAAATGTCGGATCATGTAAATTTTTTTTGTTATTCCCTGGCAACCCATAGTTAATTATGTGTTTTACCACAAAAACCTCCTTCTTTTATTCGGGTACTAGTCCCCTTACACCAACCATCAAATTTTCTTTAATATAGATTGAAAGAGATTCAACGCTCCCCGATTTGTTGAAGCGCATCTCTGTGCAAATCTCCATTTCGCTCATCCCAAAAATCTAACAAAAATTTCTTAAAACTCTCACACTCGAATACTCTCATAATTTTTTTTTCTTTTTTTAGCACTTTTCCAAAAGAATTTTGAAAAAATGTGCTTATTAGTTTCACTCTGTCCATCCGTCCGTTCGGCCTTCTGTCTGTGTGTCTGTTCACAAAACTTCTACATCCTTGAAGGCAGAAACGTGAAATTTTATATGCACATAGATCTCTACTAGAAACAAATTTTCGTAGAACATAATTTTTACCTATCTACCCTTCTCTAAAAGTTATACCCCCCCCCCCCCCCCAAACCGTAAAGATTCCATTTTTTCACTATTTACTGTAGTATATGCGTTTTTCAAATTTTACAAACGCAGAGAACTAGTAGATGGTTGCTTCTTCTATCACGGCATACTATTATTTTTTCAAATTTTTAATGTTTTTTTTTTCTTTTAGACCCCAGGTTGTAGGAGCCTGGAATTTATGGAAGCTTTTAGACACTAATTTTGTGAAATTTGTAAAATTTGCCATCTTATATTTCCAGAACCGCCAGTTTTCTAAATGTCTATAAACCCAAAAAACTAACGGTATATTCCGTAACATTAAAAAAATATAATTATTTTTCTTATCTTAATTAACTATTAAAATCGAGCATTATGTTAACATCTCTTTAAATTAATTTTTGCTTTATTTCAAAGACTGTATAAATCGTTGAACCTAAATATATGCAATTCTAGAAATAGTTTCGTATATGAATGAAAAAAATTTTAATAGTTTATTTAATAATAGTATTTAATAATATTAGGTATACGTAGATTATTTTTAAAAACAGTATTTTCTTTTGTTGAAGGGAAAAGTGCTACAATACAAACCATTGATTTGACCCAACTTTATTTGTTTTTATGCAACTCTCGTATTGTAAGCTTTTTACAATAAAGACTTAGAATTTATAGTATTAAAAATTCTTCTACTCTCATAGCAAAACTACTTTCAGCAAGCCACAAAAAATTTTTATTCTCATAAAGTATTTCTTGTAAGATGTCATCTATTATAGGATGTTGTTCTTAAAAGAATTTCTTTATAAGTCTAGTTGTTAGGCATGCCCTTATTAGTATTTTCATTTTTCATAATCTAAATTTTAGCCCTAATGGGACTGAGAATTCTGTTTTTTGGAAAGAAGTCCGAAAAATATTTATTGTACAGAAATTATTAAATTAAAGTTAATGAAATGCAAAATTATAGTTTTATTTGAATATAATAAAGCTTTAGTTGGAATTTATGCACATTAGTATATTTAGTTGTTGTTTAACAATTCTTAAATTTTAAAATTTATGTAAAAAAAATCTGATGTGGTCAGCACATAACCGAGCCGCAATGTGTATTGTCTATTTAAGTGAAAGTGCTACAGAATATTATAAAAATATCTGTTAAACATTTCTTTCCGATTTTTAGGACTATAAGTAAGCTTATAGTTAACATACCTAGAAAAATGTAAATTTGGCTCTTAGTAGAGTTTCACTTTGTGCTACCCGAATTCCCTGAAATACTTGCCAGTTAGTTTCGGTAACAACAGGAACTCAAATATCAAATTTCAAGAAATTCCATAAATTCGTTCCGTAGATATGGTGAAAAATGTAAAGCCGGCCCGCCGATCAGTTTTCGAGCCCTGATCTTTCCCAAATTTTTATATGTTCATTGTTTCAATACGAGGAATTTAAATATTAAATTTCAATGAAATCGGTTGATTATTTCTCTTTATGTACCAAAAAATGTATATTTAGCCCGTAGTAAACATCCAGTTGCTGACACCTGATTTCTTCCAAAAGGAGATTTCGCGGACGGTCGAGCGGAGCTTGTATATGAATTTTAAAGTAAATTGGTTGAATATTTTCTTCAAAATTGTTCAAAAAATGTAAAACAGGCCCGCTAAAAAGTGCAGTTCCAAAGGCCTGATATATTCCAAATGTTGGTCAATCCGTGCTATTGTAGAAATGAATTTACATATAAAATTACCGACAGACCGACAGTTTGCGAAAACAGTTTATTTACACTTCCCTACCATGGAGAATGCCACTCCCATCGAAAACTCGATACGCAAAATTTGTTGCCATCACATAACCTACCTACATCGTTTATACAATACGATCGGTGAAAAAGAAATAAGATATTATAAGATTAAGATAAGCATTAAAAAATATGTATAAAAGTTTTTTAAATTTTAATTATTTGTAGTTGGTGTTGCTTTTTTTCGAAGTACAATATCAACTTTTATCAATGAAATTTTAATGCCAGCAACTTTTTGATTTATAATCATGGCAAAAAAATATTTTAATTTCCCATATTTATAATTTTATAATATGAAATTTTTGAATAGAAATATTTATTGATTACATATACTTAAACATATGTATATTTTGTTTCATTTTTGTTAAAAAAATAATTATTAAAAGCGGAATAGATATATTTTTTATAAAGTTCGAAGTAAGTCCGATATATGTATTTATTCTACAATGTTTTGCTTTCTCTTTCTAGTAACACTATTATAAGTTTTCGTAACTTTCATACTAGTTTTGGTATGAGAGTTATATGCTTTAAAAACTCTTTTAATGGGTGCTTAACTCTCATTACAAGAATTAATAACTCTAGTAATTGCGCTCTTTTGTTCTTTTAACTCAAATTCTACTCTTTTCTTCTTTACATGTTCCTTCCATTTTGCTTAACATCCAGTGTCACCCAGATATTTTGTTGCATTTTCTCGCGTAACACTTACCCCATTTAAATTAGCACGTTGGGTGTTTACAAAAACTTTATTTGTAAAATTTAATTGTGCAGATTTAGTTTCATTTACTTTTATGTTTCATTTCTTGGTCCAAGCATCAAAACTATTGCTTGCCTGCTGCAATTTCTTATGGCGTCGCCAATATTTGATACTACTGCCATAATTGTAGTATCGTAGTATATGTAGCCACAATTGTATTTTCTATTTGAGGCACATCTCTTGTAAAGAATAGATAAAGCATTGGACCCTTATTTCTCTAAGTGTGGAATAGTCTCTCTCCTGTTTGACTCTAAATAATCTGTCGGTTAAATAAGAAAGAGAGTATCTACATATTGCTTTGGTAATTTTTTTCTAACTTGTATATTAATCCTTCGTGCCAAAGTTTGTCAAAAGCCTGTCCCACGTCTACAAAATTTGTTGCACAAATTTGCTTTCCCTCTAGGGAATTAATATTTGTAATTCTATAAATTTGATCAGTAGTTAAATGTCCCGCTCTAAACTCAAATTGGTGGTTCGGAGTTAATGAGCTCTCCTCAATTATAGGTCCCATTCTTTTTAGTAATAAGTTTTCAAAAAGTTTCTACAAAATTGATAGCAGGGAAAGTGGTCTATAAGACTTGGTTTAAAGGTTTAATATTTTTTGCAGCCCTCCATAAGGAATAATTACTTTCTTGTTCGGGTGAAAAATTTTTAATGCAATTATTAAATGAATCTTCTTTGATTTTTCTTATTTTTCTTTTTAGATCTGAGTGAGTCGTTTGAGTGCAGCTTTATCTGCCGGATCTCGTGAGTTTTGCCATATTCAGTATTTCTCTCGGGTAAGTGATACCCACGGGTTTATAATCATATTGTTTTGCATTATTCCAGGCAGCGCTTTGTATGATTTTGTTAAAATTCTCTACCTCAGAATCCAAGTCATCTTGGGTTCGTTACTTTATTTTAATTCTTAAGTTTATTTTAAGTTATTCTCTATCTCTTCTTTAAAACTATTCGATTCAGTGGATTTATTAATCAACATGGGCTTATTTTTTTTCTTGGTAACTCAGTTAGGTTTAATATAACTGCAGAATGATCCAAATCCAAATCATAATTATGTTCTAAACTAGTATCTTATTTCTATCACTTGGCCAATTGGGTGGTCTACCAGTGGATTGGTAGTGACAACCAATCTCTGTTATAGCTTTTCTTAGCTCCCTTATATTATTCCTTATCAAAATTGCGCAACCAGATTTTGATTCATTATTAGGATGCACCGCTTTATATTCTATGTAACAATTTATTTTTATATCTGTTAGTTGTTTTTAATACGTCTCTGTTACTAAACATATATCAATATTTTAGATCCTTAGAAATATTTCTAACATACGCTTTTATTAAGAACGCTGTTTGCGTTCCACGTCGCAATTCTTATTTTATCTTCGTCCATTATTATACCCTGCACTTCGTGAAGGGTATATTAACTTTGGTATGGAGTTTGTAACTACTTGAAGGAGTCATCTGCGGTATGGACATATATATATATTCTTGCTCAGCCTAAAATTCTGCGTCGATTTAGACATGTCAGTCCGTCCGTCCGTCCGTCCGTCAGTCCGTCCGTCCGTCCGTCCGTCCGTCCGTCCGTCCGATCGCACGATAACTCAAAAACGAATAATGCAATCGACACCAAACTTTCACAAGTTTTTTCTTTTGTGCCAAGGACGAACCCTATTGTTATTGGACTAAGTCGGACAACGGGTTCGGGTAGCTGCCATACAACTCAAAGAGTTTATTTTAAATATTTCAAAAACTAATAAAGCTATAAATATAAAATTTTGTATACATGTGTCCAATTATATTCTACACATGCTCTAAAAATTATAATAGGATAGGTGCACTGGTTCGGGTGGCTGCCATACAACTCCAACAGCAAATTTTTTATATTCGGCAAAATAATAAAGTCAGATTCATGAAACTTGGCAGTCATGTGTCCAATTATACTTCAAATATATTTCCGAAGTTTTGGAGGAATTGCTTGACAGGTTCGGGTACCTGCCATACAACTCCATAAGCTAATTTTAAATATTTGGAAAAAGAATAAAGTCAGATTCATGAAACTTAGCAGTTGTGTGTCCGATTATAGATCAGATATATTTGTGAAGTTTTAGTGGAATTGCTTGACAGGTTCGGGTACTTGCCATACAACCCCAAAAGCTTATTTTAAATATTTGGAAAAATAATAAAGTCAAATTCATGAGACTTGGCAGTCGTGTGTCCAATTATGGGTCAGACATATTTCTAAAGTTTTGGTGCGATTGCTTGACAGGTTCGAGTAGCTCCCATACAAGTCTAAAAGCTTATTCTTAATATTTGGAAAAATAATAAAGTCAGATTCATGAAACTTGGCAATCATGTGTCCAAATATGGGTCAGACATATTTCTGAAGTTGTGGTGGAATTGCTTAACAGGTTCGAGTAGATCCCATACAAGTCTAAAAGCTTATTCTTAATATTTGGAAAAATAATAAAGTCAGATTCATGAAACTTGGCAGTTGTGTGCCCGATTATAGATCAGATATATTTGTGAAGTTTTGATGGAATTGCTTGACAGGTTTAGGTACTTACCATACAACTCCAAAAGCTAATTTTAAATATTTTGAAAAATTATAAGGTCAGATTGATGAAACTTGGCAGTCGGATGTCCAATTATAAGTCAGACATGTCCGTGAAGTTTCTATAGAATGATCTCACAGGTTCGAGTAATTGCTACACAATAACGAAAGGTGCAGGGTATAATTCAATCGGTTTATACCGACTGAAACGTTTTTACTTGTTTTTTATTCTTTTTGGCGTACAATCATTAACATTATCATGTTTGTCTTCTAATCAGTTCAATCTCAATGAGATTTCGTTCATTGTTTTTGTCATATTTTGCATCATTTGCATTATATTTATATTATTTTCAACAGGTTTTTGAGGTGGTAAATCTTTTCGTTCTTTGGTATGGTTATATGTGTCACCCCTCGCCACTTAGGCATATTGTATTCCCTGCACTCTTCTACTCAATGTATTTGTTTTTGGGGGTTTTGGAGTTTTGTGAGTATTTTTTGGTGTTATTTTTATTTGTTTCTGTTTTGTAAAATTATTTTTCCTTTTTGGTAATTCCTTTCCGACTATACAACCCCTAAAATTCGCTGGATGTGCCTTAGAGCAATTTGCACACTTTGAAGCTTCGATTTTTTGCTTACTACAACTTGTCGTTAAATGAGGACCAGCACACTTGACGCTAACTTGAATTGAGATAGACGCTGGCAAAACTTGCGTGTGTGCCCATATCTCTAACACCTTCTGTACTGAGGTACCAAATTATTTACCCTTAGTGACTTAATTTTAGTCCTCATATGCTGAAGTACATCAATTTTGTAAATTTCATTTATGTCCTGCGAAATTGCAAAGATTAACATAAAGAGGGGAAGTCGGATCATAGTGATCTTGTTTTCTTTACTCTGTTTTCTAATTTTAATAACGACTTCAATAACTTTAAAGCCCCTGTCTTTTAGCTCATTTTTAATATCTCCAGGTTGGCACGAAGGATGCAAGCCTCTAGCCATCACCTTGATGGGTCTTGTCATTTTATTGTTGTAGGTATGCCACTCTACTTTAGATTCATTTATTTTTCTTGCCTCTGCAATCTTGTTCTTGATCAACATTGACTTTAGGTTGATTATTATTCATCATGTTGACCCTAAAGTTTATTAAGTTTATTTTTGCTTCTTTAAGCATCTTCTTTATTTTTGGATATTCCTCCACATTGATTAATATAGCAGGAGGGGGCTTGAAAAGAGAATATCTACATATTGCTTTTCTAATATATTTTGTATTTTGTATATTAATCCTTCATGCCAAACTTTGCCAAAAGCCTGTGCCACGTCTACAAAAATTGTTGCACAAATTTGCTTTTCCTCTAGGGTTTGCTCCATAATATTTGTAATTCTATAAATTTGATCAGTAGTTGAATGTTCTGCTCTAAACCCAAATTGGTGGTTCGGAGTTAATGAGCTCTCCTCAATTATAGGTCCCATTCTTTTTAGTAATAAGTTTTCAAAAAGTTTCTACAAAATTGATAGCAAGGAAATTGGTCTATAATACTTGGTTTAAAGGTTTAATATTTTTCCAGCCCTCCATAAGGAATAATTACTTTCTTGTTCGGGTGAAAAATTTTTAATGTAATTATTACATGAATCTTCTTTGATTTTTCTTATTTTTCTTTTTAGATTCTGAGTGAGTCGTTCGAGTGCAGCTTTATCTGCCGGATCTCGTGAGTTTTGCCATCTGCGTCTTGTTCTTCTGGTTTCGTTTATCATATTCAGTATTTCTCTCGGGTAAGTCATACCCATGGGCTTATAATCATATTGTTTTGCATTATTCCAGGCAGCGCTTTGTATGATTTTGTTAAAATTCTCTACCTCAGAATCCAAGTCATCTTGGGTTCGTTACTTTATTTTAATTCTTAAGTTTATTTTAAGTTATTCTCTATCTCTTCTTTAAAACTATTCGATTCAGTGGATTTATTAATCAACATGGGCTTATTTTTTTTCTTGGTAACTCAGTTAGGTTTAATATAACTGCAGAATGATCCAAATCCAAATCATAATTATGTTCTAAACTAGTATCTTATTTCTATCACTTGGCCAATTGGGTGGTCTACCAGTGGATTGGTAGTGACAACCAATCTCTGTTATAGCTTTTCTTAGCTCCCTTATATTATTCCTTATCAAAATTGCGCAACCATCTTTTAATTCATTATTAGGATGCACCGCTTTATATTCTATGTAACAATTTATTTTTATATCTGTTTGTTGTTTTTAATACGTCTCTGTTACTAAACATATATCAATATTTTAGGTCCTTAGAAATATTTCTAACATACGCTTTTATTAAGAACGCTGTTTGCGTTCCACGTCGCAATTCTTATTTTATCTTCGTCCATTATTTTTTATTCCTTTTGGTGTACATACATAAATATTATCATGTTTGTCTTCTAATCTGCTCAATCTCAATGAGATTTCGTTCATAGTTTTTGTCATATTTTGCATCATTTGCATTATATTTATATTATTTTCAACAGGTATTTGAGGTGGTAAATCTCTTCGTTCTTTGGTATGGTTATATGTGTGACCCCTCGCCACTTAGGCATATTGTATTCCCTGCACTCTTCTACTCAATGTATTTATTTTTGGGGGTTTTGGAGTTTTGGGAGTATTTTTTGGTGTTATTTTTATTTGTTTCTGTTTTGTAAAATTTTTTTTCCTTTTTGGTAATTCCTTTCCGACTATACAACCCCTAAAATTCGCTGGATGTGCCTCAGAGCAATTTGCACACTTTGAAGCTTCGATTTTTTGCTTACTACAACTTGTCGTTAAATGAGGACCAGCACACTTGACGCTAACTTGAATTGAGATAGACGCTGGCAAAACTTGCGTGTGTGCCCATATCTCTAACACCTTCTGTACTGAGGTACCAAATTATTTACCCTTAGTGACTTAATTTTAGTCCTCATATGCTGAAGTACATCAATTTTGTAAATTTCATTTATGTCCTCCGAAATTTCAAAGATTAACATGAAGAGGGGAAGTCGGATCATAGTGATCTTGTTTTCTTTATTCTATTTTCTAATTTTATTAACGACTTCAATAACTTTAAAGCCCCTGTCTTTTAGCTCATTTTTAATATCTCCAGGTTGGCACGAAGGATTCAAGCCTCTAGCCATCACCTTGATGGGTCTTGTCATTTTATTGTTGTAGGTATGCCACTCTACTTTAGATTTATTTATTTTTTTTGCCTCAGTAATCTTGTTCTTGATCAAAATTGACTTTAGGTTGATTATTACTCATCATGTTGACCCTAAAGTTTATTTTGGCTTCTTTAAGCATCATCTTTATTTTTGGATATTCCTCCACATTGATTAATATAACAGTAGGGGCTTGATGTTTCTTGTAGTGTTTGATCTTTGTTGTAGTGCATTTATCTGTACAGATTTCTCTATTTTGCTATATATTTTTGCTATTATAAGTCCAGTCCTCAGGACTTATTTCAGGTGACATATGTGGTCTCCCCTTTTTGCTTTTTCTCTTGAGAATACAATCGGTGTCCTGAGCCAGATCCTCCTCATCTGTGCAGTATTCCACTTTTTCCGTATTTATTTCTTTTATTGCGTTTACATCGCTTGATTCCAATTTTAGCTTATTATTTTCCTCTCTGAGATACTCTCATCAAGATTTCATTTTTTAATTTTTTATAAAGCGCTTCTAGCTCACTTATTCTTATATTTAAGTGGCAGTTATCAGTTTTCTGATCTGTTATTTCATTAACTGCACAAATATTGATATTTTTCTGTTTATCGACTGGGGATATATTTGTTTTGCTTTTACCACATGGTGGTGTCCGCATGACCCGATGTGTTATTTTAAAAAGGTCGGTAGTAGCAGTTTGATGCAATAAGTGGTCACCTCCAGGATCCGCGAGAGCAGCCTCCGAAGAGTTCGGATTTTCCAGATTTACTGGCTTACCACCTTGTTTTGTTCATAGCATTGTTTTTATTTTATTTCGGAGTTTACTTCTCCTAGCCTTTGGCATTAAATACCTCCTGATAGGTAGCACGCCCAATTTGTGCCGTCCCTCAGGGGTCAGTGGCAGATCAAACAGCCGTCAATTCAGGATCAGATGCTTCTGGATTTGTACTGGATTTTAGTGAACTCTTACCACAAGTATTCCTACTGCGGGTATTTCGCACCCCCACCCGCCGGGGTTTCTAGATTTTAATAACTTTAAAATTTTAAAGTATAAAAATTTTGTAAAAAGTAAAAATAAAAGAATAAAAAGAGTAAAAATAAAAGAAAAAAAAAGTGTTCGATTAATAGGAAGATTTTGTGTTTTTTTTATTTTTAATTTTACAATTTTAACACTTTAGACGTTGTACTTTAGATGTATTATAAAAAGTGGCCTTATTGATACTTTAGTAAATTTAATACGTTATGAAAATAATGATTAAAATAAATGCAATAAAAATTTCTTAAAATTAATGCAAATAGAAGGAATCTATTATTCTTCAAAATATAAATTTAAAGTACATTTTTTTTATAATTTTAATAACTTTTGTTTTCAATTTTAAAATGTGACTTATCTAACAGTTACATTTGAACTTAACTAAAACGTGAAAAAAAAATATTTATAGATTCTTTACTTTACTTATTTTCATATAAAGGCACTACAACTGTTAAATTTATGAAATAAAAATAATTCCAAATAGGTAAACTAAATTTATATTAATTCAATAATTCGAACTAAATTTTGTAATTGAAAGTTTAATTAAAACTATGAACAACAACAAACCTTTTTTTTTCGTTAATAATAATTGGACAAACGAAATTAAATCTAAATTTTTAAGCTATGTTTAATCAACAAAAGAAAAAAAATAATTATAACAAGAATTTTAGTTTATACCTACCCTTGAAATAGTTTTTAAAATATATATATATATTGAATATATACGTAGAATTTATAAAGAAAAAAAATCAATACTTATTAAAGTGAAATAAAAAGTAATATAAGGATAAAGTAAACATACGTGCATGCATAAATAAAATTTGTGATTTTATTAATTTTATTATACGCAGAAAGGATGAATAAATCAAATGCATTTTGTGGAATTTTTTTTTTGAAATGAAAATTACATTACGAAAAATATTTAGTCATTTTTTTTATAAGAATTTATCCTAAGAAAAAAATATGAATGATTTTTTTTGAATAAACTTCAAATCAATAGGTATAAAAGGATCTCTAAACTTTTCAATCGCTCGCATCCATTCTACATATTCAATATTTAATTAAATTTGGATCAAAATTCCATTTCAATGTTACAATTTATCACAAAATTTTATGTTACAATTTTGAAACAATATACATGTGTACAAATTTGTTCAGAAGCCTTGTATAGGCCAAATATACAATATTTTCATATAAAAGAATATATTTATATTTATGCATACTTTTGTTCTGTTTATAAAAAGAAAAAAAATCTTTGTTAAAATAAAACACAAAAAGAAAAAAAAAAGAGAAAAAAAAAGAAAAAAACCTAAACAGCCTGGAAAGAAAAGTGGAAAAGCAGCAACATCGAGTCCCGAAAAGAGCGAAAGCCGTAAGTACTGGGTCCAGGCCTTAGTTTATTTTTATTTTTTTTGTAAAACTTTGTTTAGTGGTACCACAGAAAATGTCAAAATAGAAAAAAAAAATAGCGAAGAAGAATAAAAATGAAAAAACAAATTTTATAAAAATA
Organism: Condylostylus longicornis; assembly: GCF_029603195.1. NCBI lineage: Eukaryota > Metazoa > Arthropoda > Insecta > Diptera > Dolichopodidae > Condylostylus > Condylostylus longicornis. The sequence continues at coordinate 46,856 of NW_026578067.1, read as the reverse complement.
TGTATCAAGTTAAGTTAAAAATGTATGAAAAGTAAAAAGAAAAAAAAAGGAATTATACTACTTACATATTGACACATATGTAAAGTATGTATATATGCACTTAATCTAAAATAAAAGAACAAAAAAAAACAAATTTGAAGTATATATGCATATACATGTATGTAATGATAATCTTTTGATTTTTTTGAATAAATTGGGTTAAATAAAAACCATAAATTTTATAAATATAAGATGAATTAAACAATAATTTTATTATTTTTGTCATTGATTTATACAATTTTTTCAAGTTTTGAAACCTTGTTTATCAAAATAAAGACACAATAAATAGTTTAAAATAAATTATAATTTATAATAAACCATTAATTATTATTGAAATATAGCAGATGTGCTATTTATACCTGTACGAACGTATGATTGAAGGGTATACTAAATTTACCTTACCGTTTGTAACGCTAAAAAATAACGGTCTTAGATATAGACTCAAGTGTATGTTTTTGATTAGCGTCGAATTCTGAGTTGATTTAGCTTTGTCTGTCAGTCTGTCCGTCCGTCCCAACGATAACTCAAAAACTAATTGAATTGTTCACCAAATTTTCACAAATGATTTATTGTAGTAAGTGCCAGAACCCTATTTAAATTGGACCTGCTCGGGGTTCCGGTTCAGGCAACATCAAAAGTTATTTGGCTATATCTCAGAAACTATAAAGTATTGAAATCTCACGCAAACGAATATATTAGCGGGCCCGACATGCTTGACAAAATTCGTTAAAATTTCTTGGCTCGTTCTGGTAACTGTCACACAACTTCAATAGTAGTTTGTCACACACAACACGTAATACGGCAACTTAAAGTCATAGCCTGTCCCATAGTCAATTATGGCATATTTATTCGTACATAGGATAACAAATTCGTAAGGGTATCACAGAGTTGACAAGGTCGACTCTATTTTTCTGATTTTTTATTATTTTTGCTAAAAGTACTGCCGAACTATGCAACTTAACTATATTTTTTTTTTTAGATTTCTTTAATTTCGAAAAAAAATGATAACCTAATTTAAAAAGAAGAAATTGAATAAGTGCCACATTATTTTTCCATCGAGTTTTTTTTAATTTTTTTTTCAAAATAGGAATTCCGATAGATATACACACAAACGAAAAACAAAAATATATCTAAATTTTAGAAGGGTCTGCGACAAATTTTAAATATTTTATGGGAAAACAAAGGGGAAGAAAATGTATCTTTGCAACTGATTATTATGCCGTTGATTTATATAGTCCTTTTCTTTCGTATTTATGCTTTAAACTAGCATGGTGATGAAGTACTAAATCCATTTCCCATTTGGGGTGTCTAAGATTTAGGGGTTTTCGAACAAAGTTTGGGAGTCTCAACAACACCAGAGACTCATGTAAGGTTAGAGCTCGGGACAGTGGTGACTCGGCATTCTGTCAGCATAGTGAGGTACCGTGTGGTGCACCCTATTTCAATGCTTCATATTCTGGTTCACTACAAGGTGCACCAGCTAAACTCAACTTTAATTGTTTTTGCAGTCACACTAGTTTTTTTAATTATTTATATCAACGTGTGCATAATTTTTTTGGTCTGGTTATGATATATGGAAATTGGTGGTACCTGCTACTTCTAATTAACCCACCCCAAGCTGAAGCTTCGGGACACAGCCAGAAGCACTTTGAAGTAGCTGGTGGATGATGACCAGTGGCGGATGACATGCTCTGTCAGGTCGTCCTAAACATCATCAAGTAAGTGGTTCATAACAAATGTGTCGATGCAAAAAAATTTTGCTGATGCTATACCGATGTGAGGCGTGTACCTTGCTGATGCAATATTATTTTGACATTTTTTTTTCTAAATCTTATGTTTTTGGCGTTTATTTGGAAAAGATTTTGTTTAAAAGTATTGAAATTATTAACAGCTGAAAATCCATTAAAAATTTTTTTTTTCAATTTCAATTAAGTTTTTGAGATTTTAATATAATGGAAAATTTAAAAATATTAATACTGTACATAAAGAAATAATTAGCTTTAGCACTAGATTGAGTTAAAATAATACATTATTTACTTCTCACCTTCCATCTAAAAAACTGTATCAGTACAAAATCACAAAAAAAAATTGATGCACAGTCGATTTAATGTGATGCGCGTACGATGCGTAATTTTGACATTTCTGGATACCAAATTACCGTTTTGACTCATTTTCGTACATAATTTTTCCATGATTACTCATCGATGCTGCATCGACTACTTCCCGATTATACCCTCATTTAGCTCGACATCAGAATATTGTTTCAGTTTTTCATATATTTCAGGTTTTATTATTAACGTTTTATTAAACGTTGATTATTCGTTTTAAGCAACGTCCTACTATTGCAGACAATATACCGCCAAGAAGGCTTGACGAAGGCTTGACTAATTATTTATCGTTTATCATTTATAGATTTTTTATTGGATGTTAATGCCCTTAACTCTTAGTTGATTAGTTATTTTTTTATTAAAATTGCAATTTCCTTTTAATATATTTAAAGCTATTACAAAAAAAAAATAGATTTGAACTTGTCAACTCTGTGATACCCGTACGAATTTGTTATCCTATGTGCGAATAAATATGCCATAACTAACTATGGGACAGTACTCATCGGTCCTACTAAGATATTCGCTTGTGTGAAATATCAATATTAAAGCTTTTATAGTTTCTGAAATATAGCCAAATAACTTTTAAAGTTGTATGGCAAGTCCCAGAAGGAGCCTAGTAATTTCAACGACTTTTATCAAACACATTGGCCCTACTGATATATTCGTTTGTCTGAAATTTCAATACCATAACTTTTATAGTTTCTGAGATATAGCCAAATAACTTTTGAAGTTGTATGGCAAGTACCAGAAGAAGCCAAGCAATTTCAACAACCTTTATCAGACACATCGGCCTTACTAATATATTTGGTGTGAAATTTCAATACCACAGCTTTGGTGAAGTTAGCTCAATTAGCTTTCGCGTCATCGCTGGGACGGGCGGACGGACGGACAGACAAAGCTAAATCAACTCAGAATTCGACGCTGATCAAAAACATACACTTGAGTCTATGTCTAAGACCGTTATTTCTTAGCGTCACAAACGGTAAGGCAAATTTAGTATACCCTTCGAACATACGTTCGTACGGGTGTAAAGACGTTGACTTCTTGAGTACATATCCATATGGTTGTGGTATTACTTCATTATATACTTTTTCGAATTCTTTAACCTGGTTTGAATATATTTGTCTGGCCAAAAAAAATATTTGTGATTTATCTCTAGGACTTTTGGAAAGTACTAAAAATTTGCAATTTGATGAAATATTTTTTAAAAATTTTCCTGGATGAAATAGATATACGTTTGTCATGTGCGCAAGCATGATTCCCATGGTATGTTATTTTAAATTTCAATACTCTGAGAACTTCTACTTAAGGTAATATAAATTGAATAATATTAAATACTGCAAGTACCACATATTATTAAGCAACAGCACTTTATCGACATCTCTAAAATAAAATATTTAATTGAAAGTATGCCTTCATTATTACAAATTAAAAGCAATACGTCTTTGTGTCGTAAATCAAGGTGTGCTGTAAAGAACGCTATAAATATTTACACGCATTTGATAAAGCAAAGCGTATTGATTTAACTCTGTAATAATTATATGATGATTTTACCAAAGAGAAAAAAAGTTTGTTTTAACTCCAAATTGAAAATTCAACCTGTGTTTACATGGTATTTTGCATATAGAATTGCTCGAAAATGAATATACAAACAACTTGCACGAAATGGGAATCGGTTTCAAAAACGTATACAAATAGTTGAACCAGTTATATCTGCTATTTCAGCAAGTATTCATCTAAAAAAGGTATTTATAGAAAGATTCCAAAAACTTTTATAGGTGCATCTTTATATTATATAGGTACATGTGAAACTCAAGCTAATATTATACAGGTACCTTCTTAATATTCGTTTACGATTCTAAAAATAGAATCACACACCTTATTACAACTATTAATATGCGCAAGATTGTAACGCGTTTTGTTTTTAATTCTTATGCAGTTTTTCTAGTGGTATTCCTTATATAGGTTTTTTGGTGGTAATACACGTTCTATAGATACTACCGTCATTTTACTCTAAGAAAAAAATATGCAAAGCGCAATGTATTATTGATTCTTACAAAATGTTCCGTTGGATTTTGCCACGAAATATCCGCAGTAAGGTATGCTTGTGGTAAGAGTCCACTAAAATCCAAATAGAAATCCAGACGCAACGGACTCACAATGAGCGACTTTCTGGTCTGCGACTGATCCCAGAGGGACGGCAGATATCATATGTGCTGCCTTGCACGAGGGAATTATTCTCTAGGCTAGGAGAAGAAAACGCCGAAATAAAGCAAAACAAATGCAATGAACAAAGCACAAGGATTGAATACCCCAGGTGTTAATCCAGTAATGCTGGTAAATCCACACTCTTCTGAGGCTGGTCTCATGGATTCTGGGGGTGGCCACTTATTGCATAGTAGATCGGCGTTGATGGACCCATTTAGAAGGAGATCGGAGCTCATGCGATCACCCTCATTGGTGATTGCTCATTTTTGTCGGCAAGTTAAGGAAAAAAATGAAAACCAAAGAGGGTAATACGAGAAGGCAGCTTATACAGGAGAGTAAATTGATTATTCAGGACTCGAGCATAGCCGAGTTAGAGAGACTTTGACTTTGTTTTTCTTACAAAACGAGATCTGCAAATTACAGGCAGAGAATGTAGATTTAAAAAATCAAATAAAATCTGTATCAACAGAAAAAAAGAACAAAGATGCGGAAGTTATGGTATATGAACCGACGAGGAAGAACTGGCTAGAGAAACTGACTGGATCCTAAAACAAAATAATGCAAAAAAGCGAAAAATGGAAAAGGCTCCTGAAATAAATTCAGAGAGGACCCTTAAATAATGAAACCAGCCCTAAAATGAAGGCTGAAAATCAAAAGAAGCACAACCCTCCTCCGGTTATATTGAGCAACATTAAAAACTACTCCCACATAGTTAAGATATTAAAAGAAGAAAGAATAAACGTTATGGTCAATATGATGAATGACCAATTAAAAATAAATGTGAAAAATGAAAATGAATACAGATTACTAATAAAAGTTATAAATAAGCTAGACTGGAGTGGCACACGTATGAGAATAAATTGACAAGGCCAATTATGGCTAGAAATCTCCATCCATCGTGTGAACCAGAGGATATAAAAGAAGGGCTCATTAGCAAAGGCTTTAAATGTCTAGATGTTGTAAATAAAACCAAAAGCAAAAAAGAAAATGGAAAATATGTTTCCATTTGACCTTTTGACCATTCGGAAGAGATAACCAAGATCTATAAAATATAATACTTACAGCACATGAGAGTAAAAATTGAAGCTCTTAGAAGCAGCAATTCCATTCCACAATGCGAGAAATGCCAAAGATTTGGACACAAACAAAAGTTTTGTCAAAGAAGGGCTAGATGTGTAAAATGTGCTGGTAATCATATGACGGCAGAGTGCAACAAGAAAGATAATTTTCAGCCCAAATGTGCGAACTACAATGGGGTGCAACCTGCTACCTATCGAGGTTGTGTGGTTGCAAAAGAATTGCAAAAAAGAAGATTAAAAAAGAATTAAACCAAACAAAATTAAGTTAAATTTAATGAGCAAAGAGCTCCGAAAATAGCCAGAATAACGACACCTAGCAATGTGTTAAAGGGAGTGTGATATTCACAAGCGCTTCTAAGCAAAACAGAATATAAGAAAAATAAGGACCCTGAGAACAAAGCCACACAAATAAAAAGAACTGACTCAGACATTATGCAAATGATGCATAGTATATTGATCACAATTGACGCGATCTCTAAAAGATTATTAAAAATAGAAAATGATACACTGAAGTGTATACGGGGACACCAAAGAAATTAAGAAAAGATGTACTTAAATGAGGTACGTATAGTAAATTGGAATGCCAATGGTGTTCTTAATAAGAAACAAGAATTGGAGATTTTTCTCAATACGAGAAATATAGATATTTGTTTGCTGTCGGAGGCTCATTTGACATATTATAAGGACCTTAAAATAAAAGGTTATGATTGCTATAAAGCGGTACATCCCAGCAATCAGCCAAGAGGAGGTAGTGCAATACAAATAAAAGAAACTATAAAATATAATGAAGAATTCAAGATAGAAACGGCTGAAATTCAGCTTATTTCGATACAAAGTAAATCGACTAAACAGGATTTTAGTGTTGGTGCTTTATACTGTCTACCAAATTGCTTCAGTAAGAAAAATACTTTTTAAGATTTCCTGTACAAATATGGACACAGTTATCTAATAGGAGGTGACTATAATGCCAAACATACAGATTTGGGTTCCAGAAGTACCTCAACTAGAGGAAGAGAGTTAAGAAAATTGACCTACTGATACTAACAGATTCCTGATGTTATTGACTTTTTTATAACCCAAAAAATATCAGAAAACTTTCTAAGTCTTGAAGATAATTATGATTTGAATTCAGATCACTCTGCTGTCATTTTAAAACTAAGTGAAAAAATAACTAAAACATTATTTAAGCCCAGTTTGACAAATGGTACTACAGATTGGGTCAGCTTTAAGTACGAAATAATAAACGATATTGACGTAAATATTAATACACAATCAAGTGAACAATTAGATCTTGAGTTAGAAGGATTTTTTAAAATCCGAATTGTTTGCTGATCACTTGAAAAACATATTCACGCCAAACATCAGATCAGATGTCACGAATAACATCAGTTGTAAGTTTGGTAGAATCTATTGCAAATAAAACAGGTAGCAAAGCTTCAATTCCCAAAGAAATTGCGGAAGAAATTCCTTGAAGTTGAAAAAATCGCCAGGTTTTGATCTTATTACTGCGGAAGTACTGACAGAGCTACCAAACGAGACATTGGAAATTTTGACGAAAATCATGAATGCAGCTGTGGATTTTGGGTATGTTCCTTGTGTTTGGAAAGCGCGGAGGTAATTATGGTGTCCAAACTCGAACTCGGGAAATCCTTGAGGGAAACCAGGTTTTACAAGCCCATTTCACTGCTACCAATGATGTCTAAGCTTTTTGAAAAGCTGCTATTAAGGAGATTGAAGCCAATAATAGAAAAAAGGAGCCTCATACCAAACCAATAATTTGGGTTTAGAAGAAACCATTCTACAATAGACCAGGTCCATAAAATAACGAATATTATAGAATATTGACGATACTGCAATATTGGCAGTAGGAGCGAACATTGACTATTCAACAAAAAAATTACAGGAGGCAAGTAACAAAATAAGCCAGTGGATCAGGGATTGGAAAATGAAGTTGAATGATGCAAAATCGGTTCACATAAACTTCACCAATCGGAAAATAGTGAATCCACCACAAATTAACTTAAATGGAACGAACGTAGCGATCCATAACTCAGCAAAATGCCTAGGATTGACTTTAGATGTCACGCTAAGGTGGGAAGAGCATATAAAGAAGAAACACATAGAATTAGAAAATAAATATAGAGAAAATTATTGGCTCCTAGGTCGTAAGTCCAATTTGGCAATTGATAATAAGAAATTAATTTATAGCCAAATCATTAAACCAATATGGATATATGGCATTCAACTGTGGGGTTGTGCGAACAAGACTCACATTAATAAAATTCAAACCTTCCAGAATAAGGTTCTACGGGCATGGTAAACGCGCCATGGTATATACGTAACAGTGATATCCACAGGGACATAGGAATTGCTTTGGTTGTATATGAAATTAGGAATTGCGCTACAAAGCATAGGCCTAGATCAGCATGTAAATATAGAAGCAGCTCAGCTGATAGACAGTGATGTTATGACAGAAAGACTTAAGCGAACAAGACCTTTCGATTTAACACGAAACACCAATTTTCTTATGGAAGGTATTTAATTCCTGTACGGAAAAACCAAGTTAGCGCAGAGCTAATGGTTGGTCTGTAGGACTAGTTTTATCCGTTCAGAGTTTAGGTGATTTTTTAGAGTAGAAGTCACGCTCCTCCACAGTCGGAGGAAAAAGGCAGACAGCGCCGTCCTTCTTCGTCTTTCGAGATTTTTTCACCTAGTAGAAAAAAAAAAGGATGTTCGTTAACAAAACTCCGGCGAGATCAACGAATCTCTACATACCTTCTCTACATTGACACCAGCACATTCAACAGCTCACAAATACAACAGCTTCATAGGCAAGATCATCAAACAAATCATCAACAACCTTAACCGGAAGTTCAATCAATTTTCTTGGCCCTTAATAAATTCCTCAGTGAAATGTGGAATTGACAATGTTTTGCTTTCGCAGCGGCGGGGCTGTGTTGATCATTTTAATATACACTCATCCCTCTTACGAATTTAGTATGTATCGGAAATGTTATCCGTAAATCAAAATTGCGTAAATAGAATTTTTTTACTTACATTGCATAATTTTCTACCTATACAGTAGACAACCTGAATCAACAAGAAATTTTAATTCTTGCGAAAAAAGTAACTACACAAACATAAAAGTTTTGCAATATTATGCTCTGATTTATGTTACATATAAAAAATTAGAGTTCATATTTCTTTTTTTTGTTGCAATTTGAAAATTTTCCGTAAATCGAATTTTTATTTCGTAAAAAGAGATTTAGGTTTGATTTTTGAAATTCGTAAAACCGAAATTCTGTATAGACAGATTCTGTTAAGCAAGGGATGAGTGTACTTGAATTGATTAAATAGGTACACTCTAGGCGGCATGTATTAAATAGGGCTACTCTAGGCGGCATGTCTGTACATGGTTGGAAGGCGCAATACATTCAACTAATATTGGTCGAGTTACATTATCACCTTGTTGTTATAAAACTACAAGAAATATACAATATACCACTAACAACTCTATAGAGTTGTCTTTAAATTTTAGAGGGGGGAGATAAATAAAAATTTTCTTTTACGGAAGTAAAATTGTAAGATATCTATTTATAAGAGTGTAGAAGTTTTGTAAACGAACCCACGGACAGAAGGATGGACAGAGTGAAACTAACAAGCACTGTTTTTCAAAAATATTTTGGAAAAATGCCAGATGCTTTACCTAAAAGTATTGTATTTTAAGTGTGAATTGTTTTTTTTTGAATATTTTGCTTTAGATGAATATTTTGTCAACATAGAAATATTTGAAGACACAACGTTGAATGCTGTTAGTAAAATAAAATATTAGTGTGAGTTATTTAAAAAATATATTGTTTTAAAATAAAATGGTATGTGAAGCTTAATGATCCCTTCCAGTAATATTTTTCGTTGGGGCGAACAGAATGTTTAAAACCATTATTGTGATCTAATAAAAACCTATTTTACATTTCTGTAAATTGTTAAACATTTTTAAGCGTTTCTTTTTATTTTTTGCGTTTTGAGCAACATCTTTTGGATAGCAGAAAGTGGATTAAATAAACAATTTAAACACGCGAGTCGCGCGCGTTTAAATGTTTGTGAAAAATACAGAATTAGTGAGTTGAAAGTATAGTTATTATATTTTGTATAGTTATTATATTGAAACAATTTTTTGAATTCAAATCCTCATGGGAACTTTAAAATTTCTACGTATTAGACTATTTTAAGAATGTAAATATCAAGTTGATAACTTGGTTAGGGATTCCATGAATATAAATTGGATTTTTTTCATTACGATCGAATTAACACTTCGTTGACAATTTAGAAATTGAAAATGAAGACGCCAAGCTAATAAAAGTCCTGCAACCTGAAAAATTTTTGCTCGTAAATGAGCAAATGAGTCCATTCAAAGATAAGTCTTGTATAAAACAATATATGAAAGATAAACCTACTCTTTGGGATTTGAAAATATTTATGTTATGTGGTAAAACTGGAATAGTACATAATTTTGTTATTTATCAAGGAGGAACAACAAAAATGAAAAAGGAATTACAAGAAAAATATAGATTTGGGACATCGGTTGTGTTACATTTAATTAAAAATGTTAACCCTATTTCATCAGACCATTGCATATCGTTTGATAATTATTTTGCAACATACCAACTTTAGAAATATTAAAGCAAACGATTATATAGCTGTCGGGACTGCCAGGATAAACAGATTCAATAACCCTCCCTTTGCACTGTCCAAATTATTTCGAAAGCAAAAACCTGGTAATTGTGAAGAAATTGTAGATTTGGATGAAAATGTTATATGACAATAAAGAAGTGCACTTGGCATCAAATTTCCTTGGCGTTGGTAAAACTGATCTAGTTGACCGGTGGGACAAAAAAACAGCAAATATGTAAGTGTTGATCGGCCCGAATTAGTTAAATTATATAATGAAACTATGGGTGCCGTAGATAAGTTTGATAAACTAATGAGCTATTACAGGATATTCCATAAATCAAAAAAATTGGAACATAGATCTATTGCATATGCTATCGATAATTATTTTAAACAAACCTATATAATTAAAAAGAAAGAGACCACTTGTTTCTCCAATTTCTTCAAAAAAACAAGATACGGCGGTGAAACAAGATACAAACTTGTAAATAAAAAGCAATTGTGTATAATGAGATATGTACAATTAACTTGTGTTTTGTTTCCAAAACAAGAAATTTATTGTTTCAAGCTATTTCATACCTCACCACAAATTTAAAATTTCAGCAATGTTTTTATTATGATTTTATGATTCAAGTATTTTTTGTTTTTTTTTTTATTTAGTTTTTTTCTTGAGTCATAGAAAATTTTTTGTTATATTATTTTAAAATTAAATTTTGTTTTTCATAGATTTTTTCGCTTTATATAAATATTATTTTTATTATTTTAGTCATAAAGACTGTTTTTAGTTTTTTTTTACAAGTGAAGACTATCTTTGTGATTTTTTTCAAATATTTTACAAATTAATATAGTAAAAAATATTAAATTAGTTTTGCAAAAAACCAAAAATTTTTTAAGAAATTTTATACCCTTCGTTTTTTGAGTAATTTTGTTCGCCCCCCAAAAACCAACTAAAAATAGGAGGAAATCGAAAAAAATTTGGGAACAGCTTAATTTAACCATTTTTTATCTATTTTCATTAAGAAAAATTTTTTTCAACTTAAAACAAATAAATATTACTGAAAGGGTTTAATTAAGTAGTATACGACAACATACTATCTACTTTAGTGAGTATTAATCAAATTTTATTTAATAATTACTCACTAAAACAAAATATTAATTAAAATGTGTTAAAAAGTACTTATCTTTAAAATCATTTTGTATGCGAAATTGAAAAGATTAATGATAATTAATGAAACGTCACTGCAGCAACGCCTGACATTGAAAAAAACCGCATCTTGCATAATAAAAAACAGCGAGTATATTCGCTTATCTCTTTTTCTCATGTGTTTACCATCGGCCTATATTTGATTATTAAAATCTTTGTTTATGAAAACGTTATTAAAATCAAAATTCACTCACATGGCTGTTTAAATGAAAGACGCCTTATGATATTTTTGGCCATTAAGTTTTGAATATTTATGAGGAACTGGTTTGTTAAGTTGAGCATTTGTATAACAGTGCTTAAATTGAAGAAAGGTCCAATGTTACATCACGTAGAAAATTAAGGTTTTTTCAAAAATGAAAAGTTAAAAATTCCAATTTTTCGAGCTTTAAAGTGTTGTGAATCCAAAATTTTACTAATAAAAATATTATTAATAATGAAAATATTCATGAAAAACCCTTTATTTAAAGGTTTCAAATCAAATTAATAAAGCGTCTGCCTTACACAGGCACGGAGTTATACTTAAAATTTCAAAAAGTAAAAAAAAACAGTCGAAATTGATCTTAAGCTCGTGTAACTCCGAAACAGTTGAGCTGTGAACATCGTCTCCATACAAAAGTGTTGACACCTAAAAAGTCCGTTTTTAATGTACTCCTTTCTTTCCAATGTGAAAGTATATACTCGCGCTCCTCTGATAGGCAGATTCTTTTTTAACAAAGATTATAAAGATTTTTACAAAGAATTAATTCAAAATTCAGAATATGTACATTTACGTATATTTATGTATATGTATATTTATTCAGATAAATAAAACCGACATATTAAAAAGAATATAGATAATAAAAAAATTTACCAAAAATTAATAACTGCATTGTTGTTTATTCATTGCGATGGTATTAAAACTATGTAGTTTTTTTTATTATTCGTTTTTAAACGATTTCTTGTTTTATATTTTACGTCTAGTAATGACGAAAATCCCAATTTACATAAATAAAATTTCAAAAAATTATCTTCTTTACAAGTTGGTTCACGCATAAATCTAATATATGTACATATGCATGTATCTACATTTAGCAACACATATTACTACTTCGTGTTAAGAATGTTCTAATGTTAAAATTATAATTTTAATTGTTTATATTTTTTTCTTGTTCTTCTCTTTTTATTTTAAAATATGAATACATATTTTTTAAATAGAATATTGAAATGTAAATATATGTAGACATATGTAAATTTTTGTTTACATTTTTACATTCCCGTGCCCTATTCGAGTCAATAGAATGTAGAGCTATTGTTATTTAATTATTGAGAAAAAATATTAAATGAGATTTATGGACATTTGTATATGTATATTTTATGTTTGGGTCTTATTTGAGGCAATTGACATTAGTTTTCACTGGAAATTTAAAAATGTTTTTCGTCCTCCTGAAATTATCTTCTCGCACCATCTACGCTATCTACACTAATCACTACACTATGGTATATAATAGTGCATTAAAATACCAGATTCAGAGAAATAAATGAATGAGTTTTGTTTAAATTTGATTTTTTACAGATATTTCAAATGAAAAAATATTTTAAATACAGTTCATTTTTTACTTTAAAAAAAATTTAACTGATTTTTGTTACAAATTACATATATTTTTAAAGCAAAGGCCAAACAAAAAATAAAATAAGTACGCTCCTGTTATGACTTTGACAATGCTTGAAACCAAAAAAAAAGACAACTAGAAAGAATTTGGCTTCATTGTTTTTTCAAGACGTTTCTTTATTTCATAGTTCTAATTCTTTGATGTTTAAGCGCATTTAGTAACATAGTAAGGTTGATTTTGTTTTTTAATTGGTTTAAAATAAAAACGTTATGTATTAGTATATAACTTTTAAATATTCGTATTTTTCCTTGCTTGAGTTAAGCAAATAAATAAATAAATAATAAGTTTAGGAATTTTAATAAATACAATACAGCTAAACAATAATGTGATACATACGCAATATATTTTTAGCAGTTGCATAAAAACTTTTGCTATATTGAATTTGCAGTGCTGTGTTTATGAACAAAAAATGTTTTTAACAAAAAAAGATATATTTGTTTTGAGCCGAAAAGTGGAAAATTCAATTTCAGGAAAAATAAAAATTAAGAAAAACAAAGGAAGCTGAAACAAAAAGAAATTTTGTTATTTTTAAGTACAACAGTTAACAGACGCATTCCTAAAAAAACTCAAAATCTAGTAAAAAATAAATTTGTGTCAAACCAATGGTTTGTATTATAGCACTTTTCCCTTCAACAAGTGAAAATTCTGCTTTTAAATACAGTCTATGTATACCTATCACACTATTAAAATTATTTTCATCATATACAAAACTATTTCTAGAATTGCATATATTTAGGATGATGCATACATGCAGTCTTTGAAATAAAGCAAAAATTAATATAAATTGGGGTTAACATAATCCTCGATTTTAAGGTTTAACTGTGTGAGTTAAGAAAAATAATTATATTTTTTAATTTCATGAAATTTACCGTTAGCTTTCTGCGTTTATAAAAATTTAAAAAGGCTTGCGGTTTCGGAAATATAAGGTGTCAAAAATTCAAATTTTACGAATTTCAAGAGGCGATAACTTGAGAGGGGTGGAGATGGAAAAAAATTTTCTTCTAACGAAATTAACTTTTTGTTAATGTCTAAAAGCCTGTAAAATTTCAAGCTGCTACAGGCTGGGGTCTAGAAGAAAAACGACATCAAAAATTTGAAAAAAAAGACTTTAGATAACGGTAAATTTGAACGACCACTTTGTTTTTCTAAAGTTTAACTATAATATACCGCGCTGGGGGAAGCAAGGCGCTGCCTTTATGCGTTTGCAAAATTTCAAAAATGCCTATGGTTTCATTGCAACAAATAGTTAAAAAAGGCCATTTTTAGGGTTTTGGTGGGGTAAAACTTCTAGAGGGGGGAGATAAGTAAAAATTTTGTTCTACGGAAATAAGTTTCGAGTAATGATCTATGTACGTACAAAATTTTAGCTTTCCATGTTCAAGGGTGTAGAAGTTTTGTAAACAGACACATGGACAGACGGACGGATAATAAGCACTTCTTTTCAAAAATTTTTTGGAAAAGTGCTAAAAAGTACAGCTAATTTAACTGCGCTACCTATGATATCGTAAATGTTTTTGTGATAGATTAGTAATGTTTATGAACAAACTTGATTAGCAACATCTGTTTATGAACACAAATATAGCACAGTTCTCGCTATATATCGCGATATACTGTGTTTATGAAAAGACCTTTTATTATTGTGATTTTTTGATAACACAATATGCTTTAGCATTTCTTACTAAGGACTTAAATAATTTAGGCAACAGAAAGACGTTGGTGCCAAGTCAACATATTGGACTTTAGCATAAATTTTTTCTTTTAGTTGTGAAAGTTCCAAGATTGTCATATGTTAATTTAAATTTTTTATTAAAGGAATAACTTAAAAGAAATAAAACGAAGACGTAGTTATCTGGGGATGGTTGTCAATTAATTTTTTGGTTCTATAAAAATTTCATTTTGTAATTTTCTGGATTGAAATTGTTACATTTGTAACTACGGTGCATATTTTAAAAGTGCTGATAAACTTATTTTGCATCATCAAAAAAAAATATAATTTCACTTTCAACAAATATTTTTGTCATAAAATAAATATGCCTGATGAGAGAAACATTATAATCGAACATTTGAAAGGTATGTCTTTTACAAAAATTTGTTTTATTATTATCAAAGTAAACGTAAATATTACGAAAGATATAAAAAAAATTGTGTTTTTATAAAAAGTCTATTCTATATTCAATATAAACATAACAAGTAAAGATTATAAGCTAACTAACACCTTTTCAAAAGAACTGAAAAGAATTGATAATTTCACTCTTTTATATGTACATAATCTAACGTCATATACCTACATCGTTAAATGGCAAATTCGTTCAAACAACTCAATGTAAACTCAGATCTCATATTTTGTAAAACCAAATTACATGCTAGCCAAGCCAGTGGTTTTTAATTTATGTGGGTTGTCTACATTAAGTGACTGGTTGTATAATAAATTTATGAAATTTGTATATTTCTTTATAACATTTACTGGTTGTATAACTATTTTATAAAATATGTACTTATATCGAATTTTAGAACCGAAGGAAGATTGGGTTTTATTAGTACCAACCAGAAAGACTGACTTCTGATTGAAAAATCAAAAGTATTTATAGTGGTTAATTGCAAAAGTCAGCAATTTTACCTGTGAGAAAATTTACTTCTCGGTAAAAAGTGTCATGTGGTTTTTGTTGAAAAACAAAAATTAGATATTAATAATTTTGTTAATTTGTCGGAATTAAATAACGAAAAAAATAAAAGCGTTGTAACAATGAGAAAACTTGTTTAATAAATTTTCCTCATAATTAGAATAATTAAAATAAAAACAAAAAAAAAAATAGAGTTGGCCGTGTTAACTCTGTGATACCCGTACGAATTTGCTATCCTACGTGTGAATAAATATGTTATAGTTATCTATGGGACAGACTATAACCTTAAGTTCCCATATTATTTTATTAAAAATTTCAGTACTGGGTTTCCAATATTTTCTAAGATATGGTCAAACTATTATTGAAGTTATATGACAGCTACCAGAAAGAGCCAAGCAATTTCAACGAATTTCATCAAAAACATTGGGCTTACTAATATATACATTCGTGTGAAATTTTAATATCACAGCTTTTATAGTTTCTGATATATTGCCAAATAACTTATCAAGCATATTGGCCCCACTAACATATTCGTTTTTGTGAAACTTAAATATCAAACCTTTTATAGTTTCTGAGATAAAGCCAAATAAATTTTGAAGTTGTATAGCAGTCACCCGAAGCAGTACCCCAACCATATCCAAACAAGACAGACAGACAAAGCTAAATCAACTCAGACGCTGATCTAAAACATACACTTGATTCTATATCTAAGACCATTATTTCTTAGCGTTACAAACGTCATTGCTTACTACATCTATTCACTAATAGTTTTTACCATTTTTAAACAACATCATTTCAGCAAATATTTCAAAGATTTCGAAATTTTCTTTTATTACTTTTTAGCACTTTTCCAAAAAATTTTTTGAAAAAAGTGCTTATTAGTTTCACTCTGTCCGTCCGTCCGTCCGTCTGTCCGTCCGTGGACACTTTTTTTGTTTACAAAACTTCTACACCCTTTAAGATAGAAAGCTGAAATTTCATACGTACATAGATCTTTACTAGAAACTTATTTCCGTAGAACAAAATTTTTACCTATCTCCCCCCCTCTAGAAGTTATACCCCCCCAAAACCCTAAAAATGGCCTTTTTTAAATATTTGTTGCAATGAAACCATAAGCATTTTTGAAATTTTGCAAACGCAGAAAGGCAGTGGCTTGCTTCCCCTAGCGCGATATACTATAGTTAAACTTTAGAAAAACAAAATGGCCGTTCAAATTTACCGTTATCAAAAGTCCTTTTTTTCCAAATTTTTGATGTCGTTTTTCTTCTAGACCCCAGCATGTAGAAGCTTGAAATTTTAGGAGCTTTTAGACATTAACAAATAGTTCATTTCGTTAGAAGAAAATTTTTTTCCATCTCCATCCTCTCTCAAGTTATCACCTCTTAAAATTCGTAAAATTTGAATTTTTGACACCTTATATTTCCGAAACCGCAAGCTTTTCCAAATTTTTATAAACGCAAAAAGCTAACGGTAAATTCCATGAAATTAAAAAATATAATTATTTTTCTTAACTCACACAATTAACCCTTAAAATCAAGCATTATGTTAATCCCTTTTTATATTAATTTTTGCTTTATTTCAAAGACTGCATATATGCGTCATCCTAAATATATGCAATTCTAGAAATAGTTTGGTATATAAATGAAAGTAATTTTAATAGTTTGATAGGTATACATAGACTGTATTTGAAAGCAGAATTATCACTTGTTGAAGGGAAAAGTGCTACAATACAAACCATTGGTTTGACCCAACTTTATTAAAAATTATTATGATTTTCTTCGATTAGGCTATTAATATATTTATTTTCTGGTGTTAGTTTTTTTACACATTTTTCATTATATATATAAAGCTACTTCTTAGGTGTCAAAAAATGCGGGTACTTCAAGAAGGGCTAGAGTCATGGGATAAAAGGCATTAGATAGGGTTTTGCCTCTACGGTCCCAGGAAAATCTGACTTTGGCACTTTTTAGCCCCGAAATAGCTCTATTTTAAGATTACATGAAAAAATTTTGTATAATAAAAGCACGTTTTTATTTTATACTTTTTATATTTATAAACACAAACCAAGAAACAAATGATACGTTTTATGTTATTATTAGAAACACAAACCGAGAAATAAATAATATTTGAAAATATAATGATCTCACATATTTTTGGTTCGAAAAATCGAATTAATCTTAACAAAAAAAATGTTAGCTTTTATCAAAGATATCAGATATTTTGTGGCATCTCAATATTAATGTTTCATTTAATATTGTTTCGAACATTATGTTTCGTCGGCAAGCTTCAAAAGAAATATACATACAGAATTTATGTACGGATGTACATAATTGCGTACGTACATACTTATCTTAAAACAATGTAGATTTTATTAAATCTTTGCAATTTTCTTAAGAAAATGTTCACTTTTTGTTATAACTCATATTTCCAAATATGAACTTACATACAATATTTATACCACTAAAATAAAAAAAAAAATTACCCCTACAGGATTTGTACCAATTTGTGAGAAGCGGTCACAAAGCATCTTTGGAGGGAGAGAAGGGGGAGTGTGAGTGGAATTCTTGCTTCTTTAGGACCCTAGACGCAAAACCCTATTTAATGCTCTTGTCCCATGTCTCTTGTCCTTCTAGAAGAACCCGTACTTTTTGATACCTGAGAAGTAGCTGTACATATATAATGAAATAATAAAATAGAATGGTTTTTGAATAGTTATACGAAATATGAATGTTAGAAAGAATTATAAAAGGAAATTGAAGATACTGCTTAGCCAAGGTAGTTTAATAACCAGAAGATTATTGGATCGATTCTTGCCTGGATATTGTCGTAATTTTCTTTTTTTGGATTATTTTAAAATTTTTTATATATTTGTTAAATATATAACAGATAAATATTATAAAAGTTTAAGCAAAATTTCCAAAAAAAAAATTGTCATAATGGATTGGGAAAATTCGCAAAAATTTTAAGTACATAAGCACGTATGTATATTTTTTTAAAGCTTCCTAACTAATTTTTTTTAAGCTTTCTATATGAATTGAATAATATTCAAAATTGTGGTTTGGCATATAGAAACATATAATTATTAAATCATGGGGGTCAGCATACAGAAATAAATTTTTCAAATAATGAAAAGGTTTATACATAAACAAAATAATATTTTTATTCAAATATGTGTATGTACATATGAATATATTAGAATTGAGCATTTTAAAATTTTTCATTCGAACATATGAATTCATGTACATATGAATGTAATATAATTGAACATTTTAAAATTTTTTGTTGGAACAATTAGAAATAAAATTGTAAGTACAAACGTACATATTCATGAATGTATACCTATTTTTTTAAAACTATGTGTGAACATATACGAGTAGAATTAAATTTTTCAAGTAAAGAAAACATTTAGGTAAAAACAAAAAAATATGATGTGGTCAGCACATAACCGACCGCAACTACACAATACAACTTGTGTATTGTGTAGTTAAACGAAAGTTTTACGGAATATTATAAAAATTCCTGTTAAATACTTATTTTCAATTTTTAGAGCATTAGTACGCTTATAGTTAACATACCTAGAAAAATGTAAATTTGGGTCTTAGTAGAGTTTCGCTTTGTGCTATCCTAACTCCCTGAAATGCTCGCCAGTTATTTTTCATAACAACCAGAACTTAAATATCAAACTTCAAGGAATTCCATAAATTCGTTCCGTAGATATATTGAAAAATGTAAAATCGGCCAGCAAATCAGTTTTCGAGCCCTGATCTTTCCAAAATATTTATATGTTCATTGTTTTAATACAAGGAATTTAAATATTAAATATCAATGAAATCGGTTGATTTTTTCTCTTTATATACGCAAAAATGTATATTGGCCCGTAGTAAACGTCTAGTTGCTGACGCCTGATTTCTTCCAAAAGTTAGAAGGTTTCGCGAACGGTCGAGCTGAGCTTATACATATAAAAAATTTGAAGTAAATCTGTTGAATATTTTCTTTAAAGTGGTCAAAAATGTAAAACAGGCCCGCTAAAAAGTGCAGTTCCCGAGGCCTGATATATCCCAAAAGTTGATCAACTCGTGCCATGGTCGAAATAAACTTACATATAAAATTTCATCAAAATCGGTTCAGCCGAACTTGAGTTACACGCGTGCACACACAGACCGGCAGACCGACAGACCGACAGACCGACAGACCGACAGACCGACAGACCGACGGACCGACAGATTGCTAAAAATAGTTTACTTACACTTCCCTACTATGGAGAAGTGCATTCCCAGTGAAAACTCGATATGCAAAATTTGTTGCCATCCCATAATCTACCTATTGTATACACAATACGATCGGTAAAAATTCATTTTTTCACTGTTTTTTTTTTTGTTCAATGTTCAAGAAAACTTTGTAAAAAATTTTGATTTAATTATTTTTATTTTAATGTTGGGGTTCCATGGAATTGTAATGAAAAAAAAAGAACAACAAATCAAATCATGTTTTTATTTATGTTCATGTTTACGAGGGTCACTATTTATATTTCGGGTCCTGGCAATACTAGTGCTGCCAGGTGCAATCTGACACTTGCATTGGAAAGTTTGACATTTTTTAGGACAACTTCACTCAGAACGTTTTGTCATTCGAGCGCGAATTGTTTTGTTTACAGTGACTTGAAAAATTCATCTCGGTCAAAAAATGGAATTGTCCCGTGAAAATTTTCGTGCGATGATTTTTTACGATTTTCGGCGCGGATTATCGAGACAAGAGTGTCTCGATCAACTTGTTTCGACTTTTGGTGATGAAGCACCATCAAAAACCACTGTAAATCGCTGGTACCAAGAGTTTGGTTTCGGACGCCGTTCGCTCCAGGATGAATTTCGTGAAGGTCGGCCAATTTCGGTCGTTTTGCCGGAAACCATCGATGCTGTGCGCGAAATGATAATGATGGACCGGCATGTGACATACTGTGAGATTGAGGCATCCTTGGGCATTAGTTCCACCAGCGTACATAAGATATTGCATGAACATCTTGCCGTGAAAAAGGTGTGTTGTCGATGGATCCCAAAAAATTTGACGATTGCACAAAAGAAGGCTCGTGTCGATTGGAGCAAAGAAATGTTGAAAAAATTCAATCGCGGTGCGTCAAAAGACGTTTATAAGATAGTCACAGGTGATGAATCATGGATCTATGCATATGAGCCCGAAACGAAACAGCAATCGACCGTATGGGTGTTCCAACAAAATCCAAATCCAACAAAAGTTGTTCGTGGAAGAAGCACATCGAACCAAATGATCGCGTTTTTTTTGGTATAACCGGTCATGTGGCCACAGTACCTTTAGTGGAACGTAGGACGGTCAATTCTGAATGGTACACCACCATCTGTTTGCCGAAAGTTTTTGAAGAAATAAGGAAAACAAACAAGCGCCGGCGAATCATTCTTCATCATGACAATGCAAGCTCTCACAAATCAGCTGAAACAATGGACTATTTGAGCACTCAAAATGTCGAATTGATGGGTCATCCGCCGTACAGTCCTGATTTAGCACCCAATGACTTCTTCTTATTCCCTCACATCAAAAAAAAAATGCGTGGACAACGATTTTCAACACCTGAAGAAGCAGTCGATGCGTTCAAAAACCATGTTTTGGAGGTGTCTCAATCGGAGTGGAAAAAGTGCTACGAAAATTGGTTTCAGCGCATGCAAAAGTGTATTGATCTTCATGGGGAATATTTTGAAAAACAATAAAACCATTTCCAATGATAAATGTTTGTTTTTTATTGCTAGACCCGAAATATAAATAGTGACCCTCGTAATATATGTAATAAGTAAAATAAGAATTATTTGTGAAAATTGGGTGAAGTTAACTCAATTAGTTTTTGAGCCTGGACGTACGGACGGACGGACAGACAAATCTAAATCAACTCAGAATTCATTAGTATTCTCATAAAAAGTTACATTAGTATTCTCTTGCGTAAACATACAAATCATGCGCTTTTTGTTTTCTATGAATATGTATGCCTATGAGTAACATTGTGTACACATACATAGGTTGTATGTACGCACATAAAAATATTTTCTTAAAGTAAAAAAGATATAATTCATATAAGAAAAAGAGGTATAAAATCTGACCACAATATTAAGTTATGCTATTGAAATCATTTTTAGGGATTGGAATTTTAAATTTTATTATTGCTACCTAGAATAGAGTAATTTATGTAAAATTAAAATTTATATGTGTGCATATAAAACTTCTTATGATTTTGAAATAACTCTTCCTATGAAAGAAAATTTAGTTTTTCGAATAAAAAAAAACTACCTAGCCCTTAACACCGTGGAAGTGCCACAGTAACTCCCGGACAAGACAGCCTCTGACGCCTTCCCAACTTGGTCTGCAAACCTACCTGTTGCACCTTATGGCACCACACCACGGCCCGCTATCTTGGTGGGTATCTTGGCCACAGTCTCTTTTGCCGTCAGCATAGTTTCAGCATGGGTAAGTAATATTTATTTAGTTATGGTTCTCACTGTCGACGTTGTTGTTGTAGCTGTTGTTTATTTTTTTGCCTGCCATTTCGTTCCCAAGAGTAGCGCGGGAAAGCATTTAAACTGAAGGGCGTCTGGTATCGAGAGTTTGCATATTAACGAATAAGCTCCCCTATTAACGAATAAGCGACGCAGTCGGGTTTGAAGTTTAGAAACAATTTATTTAAAATTTTTGTCAGTAGGTTTATTATAGTTTTAGGGGATTGACAATAAAGTTTTGTTCAATTTCGACAGGCGGATCGGGAGTTAGAGCAAGTTAAGTAAAAAAGTTCCGGAACGATTTTGATTCATATGCACTTTTTTGCCTTAAATGTTCATTTTGTATGACGTGGATCAAA
The DNA here is from genome assembly GCF_029603195.1 of Condylostylus longicornis. Classification (NCBI taxonomy): domain Eukaryota; kingdom Metazoa; phylum Arthropoda; class Insecta; order Diptera; family Dolichopodidae; genus Condylostylus; species Condylostylus longicornis. The sequence goes on along the minus strand of NW_026578067.1, from coordinate 24,409 downwards.
AAATTAGTGGATATGGATTAAGTAAGCACAATTAAAAAAAATCATTGTTACCTATGTCATACATAGGTAACATTGTTTGCATTTACTGCTATATGCTCATAAAAAAAAATAAAATTCGCGATACGTTTTTACCGACCGTATTGTGTAAACAATAGGTAGGTTATGTGATGGCAACAAATTTTGCATATCGAGTTTTCGGTGGGAACGTACTTCTCCATAGTAGGGAAGTGTAAATAAACTATTTTTAGCAACCTGTCGGTCTGTCGGTTTGTCCGTCTGTCGGTCTGTCCGTCTGTCGGTCTGTCGGTCTGTGTTTGCACGCGTGTATCTCAAGTTCGGCTGAACCGATTTTGATTCCACCATGGCACGGATCGATCAACTTTTGGTATATATCAGGCCTCGGGAACTGCACTTTTTAGCGGGCCTGTTTTACATTTTTGAACATTTTGAAGAAAATATTGAACCGATTTACTTGAAATTTTATATATAAGCTCAGCTCGACCGTCCGCAAAAATTCGTATGTTTTGGAAGGAAATCAGGCATCGGCAACTAGACGCTTACTACGGGCCAAATATAGATTTTTGTGTATATAAAGAGAAATAATCAACCGATTTCATTGAAATTTAATATATGAACTCCTCGTATTAAAACAATGAACATATAAATTTTTTGGAAAGATCAGGGCTCGAAAACTGATCTGCGAGCCGATTTTACATTTTTCACCATATCCACAGAACAAATTGATGGAATTTCTTGAAATTTGATATTTGAGTTCTGGTTGTTACCGAAACTAACTGGCGAGCATTTCAGGGAATTCGGGTAGCACAAAGCGAAATTCTACTAAGAGCCAAATTTACATTTTTCTAGGTATGTTAACTATAAGCTTACTAATGTTCTAAAAATTGGAAAGAAGTATTTAACAGTTATTTTCATAATATTCTGTAACACTTTCATTTAACTAGGCAATACACAATGCGGTCGGTTATGTGCTGATCACATCAGATGTTTTTTAATGTTTTTATGAAAAACGCTTTGTTATAAAAAAAGGTTATATTATAAGTTTCCATCAAAAAATTTGTATTATAGTAAGTTTGATTTTTTCGTTTGACATATTCAACATTAACTGAATTAGATATCGGAGACTGTAAATATCGAGATTTTTCAAATTTTTTCTATTAATGAGTGAACATTATCTGTTTCTTCAACATTGGAATGTCCTAACTCTCAAAACTTTTCTAATATAAATTTCTAATATATTTTTATTTATTGGTTAAAAATATTTATACTCGTAAATGTCCACTAATAGATCTACTAACTTAGTTTCGTTGAAGTTGAATGAAAAATATTGCGGTAAATTATATTGTGATCTTTTTGTGTGTAAATATCTACATACCAACAAATTTTTAAGTTTCACCAGAATTTATTAACTACTTCATTTTTATTAAAAAAGAATTAATTTCGAAAGGAGTTTGAATATTCAAGTTTTATAATTTGGTAAGATGCACCAATTAAAAGCATAGGCGATTATGTAAAATTACATGATTTCCGCATGTGCATAAGATTTTGGAATAATTTTTTAAGTAAAGTCAGATATGTGTTTACTTGTTTTTTTTTTTGTATTTAATATTGTTGTTAGCACTTTTCCAAAAATTTTTTGAAAAAAGTGCTTATTAGTTTCACTCTGTCCGTCCGTTCGTCCGTCCGTGGACACTTTTTTTGTTTACAAAACTTCTACACCCTTGAATGAAGATAGAAAGCTGAAATTTAATACGTACATAGATCTTTACTAGAAACTTACTTCCGTAGAACAAAATTTTTACCTATCACCCCCCTCTAGAAGTTGTACCCCCCCAAAAACCCTAAAAATGGCCTTTTTTAACTATGTGTTGCTTGCTTCCAGAGGCTTGCTTCCCCTAGCGCAGTGTACTATAGTTAAACTTTAGAAAAACAAAATGGTCGTTCAAATTTACCGTTATCTAAAGTCCTTTTTTCCCGAATTTTTGATGTCATTTTTCTTCTAGACCCCAGCATGTAGAAGCTTAAAATTTTGGGGGCTTTTAGACATTAGCAAATAGTTCATTTCGTTAAAAGAAAATTTTTTTCCATCTCCACCCCCTCTCAAGTTATCGCCCCTTGAAATTTGAAAAATTTGAATTTTTGACACCCTATATTTCCGAAACCGCAAGCTTTTTCAAATTTCTATAAACGCAAAAAGTTAACGGTATATTCCATGACGATGGAAAATATAATTATTTTTCTTAACTCGCACAATTAAACCTTAAAATCGAGCATTATGCTAACCGCTCTTCATATTACTTTTTGCTTTATTTCAAAGACTGCATATATGCATCATCCTAAATATATGCAATCCTAGAAATAGTTTTGTATATGAATGAAAATAATTTGAATAGTGTGATAGGTATACATAGACTGTATTTAAAAGCAGAATTTTCATAATCAAATTAGAAAAGAATGGTTCTTCCCAAAAATTAAAGAAATAATCCATAAATTTATAAATAATTGCAATATATGCAATAAAGCAAAATATAATCGCCACTCACAAAAAACTAAACTACAAATAAGTGAAACTCCTGACGAACCTAATGACATTGTTACAGCTTTTTTAACAACTTTCGACAAATTTTCAAAGCATTTGATGGTTCAACATTTACCTGACAGAAATGCTTTAACTATTATAGATCTTTTTAGAACTAGATTTGCAATGTTAGGAAAAACCAATAAACTTGTACTAGATACAAGTAGATGAAAATATTGTAGTTGACCCAACTTTTTTTATTATATTTTTATAATAGTTGAAGTCAAACTTATATGGAAATTTGATCCATAAGACAACGAATACGAATATGGATCAAAATGCGCCGGAAATCGAATTATAATCGGAGGTGGATCAAACCGACATCTACGTATGCATGAAACTAACTGAGATAGCGAAAAATTAATAATGAAAGATCATCCTCGAAAACCTATAAAAGTGGTCATAAGTCAAAAAGCTTAAAAGTAGCATATGGCTCAAAATAGCACTCTGTCGGGGATATGCTGTTCTGCCTTGACTTGAGCCGTCCGTCGTACCAGGGCCCACCATTAGGAGGTGACGGCTCGATTTTGAGGCCGAAATTTCCACTTTGTTAACAGATAAAGGACATAGAAAGGTTATAATGCTATAGACCCTCACGTGCAAAGTTACCATAGAATGTACGTCGTACCTAGATTAACTGATAGGCAATAAAATATTTATGTATTATCGTACCCTATTACAGTTTTTACGGACCGTATTCTATACAATAGGTACATTGTCAAGCTGTATTGTCAAGCTGTATCTGTATGTCAATTTCGGTTGAACCGATTTTCATTAAAATTCATATCTGATTTTACTTCTGTTAGGTTACAGTTTTATCAACTTTTAGGACAGGTCAGGTCTCGGAAATTGGAGATCTGCTATAAAATTATGGAACATGTTTTCTTGAAATTTCATATATAAGCGTCGTCGAATAGTATGGGTAGGTGTCAGCAACAGGACTTTTAATACAGGCCAATTTTACATTTTTGCGCATATAGAGAAATAATCACCCAATTTTCATCTAATTTAATGTGTACATTCAGGGTGTTAACACCATGAACTTATAAATTTTTTGGGAATGTCATCTATGTGATGTATATCTATGGAACTAGATGATGTTCTAGAATTTCTTGAAACTAAAAATTTGATGCTGACGAATTTTTTAGGGAATTTGGTTAGCGTAGAATCAGCCTCTGATATAAGCTAAATATTCATTTTTCTAGGTATGTTAACTAAAGCGTGCTAGCGTCCCTAAAATTTGTGAGAAGTATTTAAAAACCAAATTTTCGTAGACTTATTTCGTTGAAGCTAAACTGGACAATGTTTTGCAGTCGGCTATGTCGTGTTAATCATATCAGATTTTTTTATGTAATTCAACATAATGCTTGCAAAGGATATTATAACATATTATGTTAGCTAATATGTCCAGTTTATATAGACCCTAATGCGTATGTGACATTTGTATCATTAGTTTCATTTCAATATGAAATCATTCTTGCAGAGCATTACTATATTCATACTAAATATGTGATTCATGCACATTGTACAGGTGCTACTAGCACTAGGGACGGCAAACCGTTATCGGACTGCATGCCAAAAATAATTATTTTACAAAAATGAAAATATTCGCGTGCCTTAAAATGAACAAAATATATTTGTCATTTACACAAATATGTCGATTAATTTATAACTGACATAATCTTATTTATACATACATTATAAATATAGAATTAATGAAATTTTTGTTGTTTAATTGCTGCCGCTAAGTCATCAATGTCAGGATGATAATTAGTTGTTTTTAAAGAAATAAAGGTTTCACAGGCTTCACTTAAAAAATTTTTGGAAACAATTTTTAGCAAATATAATTTTTATATTTTAAGCAAATATAATAACGGAAATATAAAAAATTTTTGCAATAAAGTATTTATTAGCGCGTGCCAGGGAAAATAGAGACGAGTGCCACCTTGGGCACGCGTGCCTTAGGTTCGCCATCATAGAGCAAACCAACAATCCATAGAGAGGTGAACTTTGTATTTGTTGTTTTGAAATTTAAGTTCATGTTTATTTCAAATCATTACTCATTGATTGACTCGGGTGTGTGGATGTAATTTTTATTTGGCGAGTCAACTGCTTACATTATCTAAGTTTTAATTTTCCTTTATTCATTAAATAAATTGCTAATGTACACACAATCAGACAAGTTGTTACCTGAATCTATCAATAAAAATTCTTCTGTTATCAAACAAAAGCAAAATTCTGTTTGCTTTGCTTCTAATAATATTATTACAGTTTTAAACCTATTAACAATTGCATGTTAATATGTTATTACCTATTAACAATTGTGTGTTAATTGTAATATAAGTAGTTGGTCGTTTAAATCTTCTTCAACCAAATGTATTGTTTGTATATCAACCGAATCATTTTCTCTGCTTTCTATATTTAGTCGTTGTTCTATTTCCATGTCTTCTAGCGTAATTGATTCCTTCGGTGTAGAAGTTAATTCTCTTAACGATTAAGAAATTGTTTTGATGCTACCTTCTTTCATATTTATTTCATTTGTATCTGTATTGGTTTTACTAAGAAAATCCGCAGTTACATTTTCTCTTCTTTTATGGGTTACACCAGAATCTTATACTGCCCTAATTTCAACAACCACCTTTGATGCTTAGAACTGAAATCTTTTCTCTTATATTTAACGTATATATATAAACCTTAAAAGATGTTGAAAAGTAAAAGTATCAAATTCTTTTAGTACAAATAAAGCCTAAAATAACTTGTTGAGCAAACTAGTGCTAATAATTTTTAATCTGTAGCAGAGAAATTCTTGTCATAGTTATTTAGCTCATACCCTTTATGTCTTCCTGCTGTATTTTGGCAAGAAGGCCATTTTATGTTCTAACTAAAAAAACCACAATACTTTTAAATTTGGTTAAAATGTTCTGTATTATTATTTTATTTTTAATTGTTAATTCCTTTACAACTATAATTTATTTTTTTTTGTTTGATTTGAAAAACTTAGAATTATTTTTATTTTAAAAAAAACACTTGTTTATTTTAAATCAACTTAGCTACACTGTGACTACTTTTGTAATAGGAAAAAAGTATAAAATTTCAAATCATTTATACATATTATAATGAGAGAAAAATGAATTTTACAGTTAATTCATTTTTCGAAATTAAACTAAATTATTAATGTGTAAGTGAATCATTATGTAGGCATTTTAAATATACATAATTAAGCCAAGTTTAAGAGAGTATGTTAATATTTAAGAAAGGGTGGGAAAGTGTTTTCAATAATTTGAAAATCAAGTCAGGGGTGTAGAACCTTTTGTGAGAAAGATCTCAACATCACCCTCCCCCGAGATTTAACGTATTTAAATTGAGATAAAAAAAAATTTAATATGATTCGAATTAAAAATTGTAGTATGAAATATGAAAATTGCAAGTAGAACAAAATGAAAAAGGTAAGAATAATTTATCTATCTCCAAGAATTATTTAAATTCAATGTGACGTGGGCTCTTGCGACTATTTGATTCTGACGCCAAAATGCTAAATGCAGGCTTCAAACGGTCAATTGAAATACAAGAATTTCGTCCGTTAATATCTATCCCAAAATGTTTTCTAAATCTTCTAATGACCCTGAATGGTCCGTCATGTTATTAATAACAAAGAGGTGTTAATCCCGTTTTTAGCACTTTTCCAAAAAATTTTTTGAAAAAAGTGCTTATTAGTTTCACTCTGTCCATCCGTCCGTCCGTCCGTCCGTGGACACCTTTTTGGTTTACAAAACTTCTACACCCTTGAAGATAGAAAGCTGAAATTTAATGCGTACATAGATCTTCACTAGAAACTTATTTCCGTAGAACAAAATTTTTATCTATCTCCCCCTCTCTAGAAGTTATACCCCCCCCAAATCCCTAAAAATGGCCTTTTTTAAATATTTGTTGCAATGAAACCATAAGCATTTTTGAAATTTTGCAAACGCAGAAAGGCAGTGGCTTGCTTCCCCTAGCGCGGTATACTATAGTTAAACTTTAGAAAAACAAAATGGCCGTTCAAATTTACCGTTATTTAAAGTCATTTTTTTCAAATTTTTGATGTCGATTTTCTTCTAGACCCCATACTGTAGAACTCTGAAATTTTAGGGACTTTTAGACATTAATAAATAGTTCATTTCGTTAGAAGAAAATTTTTTTCCATCTCCACCCCCTCTCAAGTTATCACCTCTTGAAATTCGTAAAATTTGAATTTTTGACACCTTATATTTCCGACACCGCAAGCTTTTCCAAATTTTTATAAACACAAAAACGTGACGGTAAATTCCATGAAATTAAAAAATATAATTATTTTTCTTAACTCATACAATCAACCCTTAAAATCGAGCATTATGTTAACCCCTTTTTATGTTAATTTTTGCTTTATTTCAAAGACTGCATATATGCGTCATCCTAAATATATGCAATCCTAGAAATAGTTTTGTATATGAGCGAAAATAATTTTAATAGTGTGATAGGTATACATAGACTGTGTTTAAAAGCACCATTTTCACTTGTTGAAGGGAAAAGTGCTACAATACAAACCATTGGTTTGACCCAACTTTATTACTTTATCTACCCGAACGAAAACATGTTGTCAATTATGTAAATCTTTTGGAATGAAAACCTTTTGTTCCGTCCCCCTCGGTGCCGCTGAAATTAAATTCCACATAGTTTCGAGGAGCCGCGTTATGACAGTGTCGCAGTTGTTAACATCTGGTTTTTCGTCGACAAAAATATCATTAGGTAAACAGATATTTTGTCCGTATACCATTTCTGCCGGGGAACATCCTAAATCTTTTTTTAAATTGGGAGCTCGAAACTCCAATGTACCGTGTTACCACGGGAACGTAATGCGGATTTAAGTTGTCGGTGAAACCGTTCTACCATTCCGTTCGACTGAGGATGGTTAGGGGTTGTGTGGATCTTGTGGATACCGAATAAACTCGTTAGTTCTGCAACTTAGATTCAAATTGTGAACCCTGGTCCGTGGTTATTCTAGATGGAGTTCCGTATCGCGGAATGTAATTCTCGGCGAAAGTGCGCGCGACTGTCGACGCGGTCATGTCCTTGATAGTGTAAGTCTCTGTTCATCGCGAAAAACGAACGGCAATTTTTAGATGTATGAATTGCCACCGGGAATCGTCGTGGAAATATCGATCTTTGGCAAGCTAAACAAGCTGTAGTCCATTTCGCGACGTCAACATTCATCCTCGGCCAAAAATACTCATCCATTGCAAGATTACGCGAATTCGCGGGTGAGAAAAACTATGTAAGGGCGATACCGCGGGGTAGAGACCTCACAATACACATCCAAACCAGGAAGCGAAATTTTTTGAAGTCTGAAAGTCGATGACGAGTCAGAGAGAAGGGTTTTTAACTCCTCGTCAGTCTGTCGTCAGACAATGAATTTGCCGGAAGAAGAATCCAAACTATCTACTCGAGATAAACCATCAGCGACAACGTTATCACTACCACGAATGTGACGTATATCAGTCGTGAGCTGCGAAATATAATCTTAGTGTCTGGCTTGCCGCGGGCTTCACTTGGTTTTGTTGAAAAGAGCCGTTACTAAAGGTTTGTGGTTGGTAAGTATTGAAAATTTACGTCCTTTTACGAAATACCGAAAATGTTTTGTAGCTAAAGAAATAGAAAATAGCTCGCGATTAAAGGTTGAGTATTTTTGCTGGGCGGGGCTGAGTTTTCTCGGAAAGAACGAGAGCGGTTCCCAGTTGTCACCACGTTGCTGCTGCAAAACAGCGCCGACGGCAATATCAGAAGCATCCGTAGCGAAACTAAACATTCCATTTGAAAGTGGGTGTGCCGAAAGATTGATCTTGACAAGAGCGTTCTTATCTGCCGTAAACGCGTCATTGAGGCTTTCAGGCCAATTAAAGTTTTTGGCAGTTTTTGGCCTCCTAAGTAACTCAGAGAAATGAGTGCAAATAGGAGAAAGTATTTTAGCAAAATCGGGTACGAACCGATGGTAATAGTTAACCATACCTATAAAGCGTTGTATTTGGCGGACTGAATTAGGTACCGGGAAGTTAACTATCGCGTCTACGCGATTCTGTGAAGGAAATATACCAGCATTAGAAATCTTGTAATTCAAGAAATCTAATTCCGAAACACCGAAAACGCATTTAGAACTGTTAATCTTAATATTATATTCGGACAGACGTTTAAAAAGGATTTGCAGGTGTTACTTATGCTCGGATGGAGTAAAACTGGCGACCAAAATGTCGTCGATATATACAAATATGAAATCGAGATCGCAAGTGACCTCGTCCATAAACCGTTGGAAGGTTTGGCGGCATTTCGAAGTCGAAATTTCGAAAAGCATACGACTAAATTCGAACATGCCGAAAGGAGTAATTATTGCCGTTTTATGCATGTCGTCTTGGGAAACAGGAATCAAGTGATATGCCCTAACAAGATCGATTTTTGAAAAGATACGCTTGCCGAATAAATTCATGGAAAAGTTTTGAATGTGAGGAATAGGTAACGATCTGGCACCGTAACAGCGCTCAGACTCCGGTAATCGCCGCACGGCTGCCAATCGTTATTTTTCTCCCTAACCATATGGAGTGGTGACGAAACGGATGACGAAGAAGGTCTACATATTCCTATACTGACCATATATTCGAATTCTGTTTTAGCCGTTTTATGACGCACTGAATCAAGTCTACGTGGAGAGGAAAAAGGGAGTAGTCCCTTGGTCACAATGTGATGCACGACCGTGGATGTGGAATAATCCGAATTCTGAGTAAAGGTTGGATAATTTTTAAGAATTTCTCCGTATTCACTTTCCACGACGTAATGCAAGGGTGTAACAACGTCAGCCTTAGACTGCGAAACCTCAACCGATATATTTGAGGTTGGATCTAACAATCTCCTGTTCCTAAGATCGACCAATAGCCCGAAATATTCCAAAAAATCAGCCCCTATTATAGGTCTACCTACTGAAGCGATAATAAAACTGTGTGAAAATTGTCTGCCCAAACCGATGTTTAGTTGAAGTTAGTACCGTAAGTTTGTATAGGAGTGCCGTTTGCATCAAAAAGCAAGAAGTCCGAAGGCCTATTTTTGCATCCAATGTTTCCCGGATTTGGTATAACAGAGAAGTCAGCGCCCGTGTAGACAAGAAATAAAATGTCGTTCTTAAAGTCTCTTATGAATAAGCGGCATGAAGAGTAATTTCCGTTATTAGCCGCGACAATAATGGGGCGCATTAGTTTGGGGAATTCGTATTTGTACTGGTGGAAGCAGTGTTTTCCCTATGAAAGGAGGCGGAGAATCTACACCGTCCTATACATTTCAGCGCGTCACGTCTGATTTAATTTCGCTAACATTTCCTGAATTCTCCACAATCGATTTTCCAAATTAGATGAGGTGTTGGCGAGTTGACCCGGACATGGAGACGCAGCGCATATATTCGCGTTACTCGTTTTCGAAACTGCATTTAAAGAAGCGGATTGAGAAACCTCGTAAATTTTATCTGCCAGAGAAGTGAGCTCATCCATTGGTTTATCACGCACGGCCGAAGCGGATTGAGAAACCTCGTAAATTTTATCTGCCAGAGAAGTGAGCTCATTCATTGGTTTATCACGCACGGCCGATAAGGTGATGTAAATGTTGTGCGGTAAACGACGGAAAAACAAATTTTTTATAATATTTTCATTAAATGAGCTACCCGCTAGCATCCGCATGGACCTAAATTCTTCGTATGGCTTAGGATCACCGATATCTTCCCGATCCACGAGAGACTCCAATTTTTTAATTTTCGAGAGTGAATGTCTTTCTATGAGGGCCTTTTGTAGAATTTCATATGGTTGTGAACTCGGTGGATTATTTAAAATCCACTACGGAATCTAGTGTATCTGGAGGCAATGCAGAAACAGTTAGACAGCATTACTGGGGTATTCAAACCTTGTTTTCTTCTCCTAGCCTTTGAGAATAATTCCCTCGTGCAAGGCATCACATATAATTTCTGCCGCCCCTCAGGGATCAGTCGCAGACTAGAGAGCCGCTCATTGTGAGTCCGTTGCGTCTGGATTTCTATTTTGATTTAAATGGACTCTTACCACAAGCATACCTTACTGCGGATATTTCGTGGACCAACCCGCCAGGAAGTAAAAATATAATTAAAACTGACAGTGTTACATGGAAATGCTCGAAGCGTCTACCTAATAGTAACACAAATGATCAGCCCGCAATAGTCCCTGAAAATGATTCTGATTCGTAGTATGAAGCTCATCAAGAAAGTAATATGGTAGACGAACTATACTACTTTATTTATTTACAAGAACTTATTAAAATTGTATCCCTGCATCATAAAAACAAAAACATCCATGAGTCTTTTTATTATATGAATACTTAAAATACAAAATTTATCATAAACAATTAAAGTTAATTATTAACAAACTCACAAATAGCTGTGAAATTCGCAATAAATGCAAATATGAAATTCCATAAAACTTAAACATACGAAAGCTGAAATACCGTATGGAAAAAACCAAATTATACATTGTCGACACATATATTAATAGATAGCAAAGTTGCGAAATTTCCAACTGCCTACCTATTAAAACACAAAAATCGTGTGGAAATAATAAAAAAATTAAGAATTTATTTTAAAAACAAAAAACTAAAAAATTAATAATTGATAACGTGCTCAAAAATATGTACATTAAAAACTTCCCAAACCAAGAAAATGTTGAGCTTCATTTAGCTAAATTGAACAGCGATTCCGGTAATTCCGACGTTGAAAGATTAACAGAAAAATTAATAATATTAAACTTAGAATGACTACTTGATATAATATAAATGCTGTACGCAATTAAAAGTTATAGCAGTTTATGTCACAGTACGTTAAAAACGACATCAGGAAACACGGAAAATAACCTTGTATCAAATGAAAATATCTAATTATATAAAATTAAATCTCAAGAAAAACGGTTGGTTAAGCTCAATAAAAATAGATTAATAAACATAAAGAAGAACCAAAGTTTAGAAAATATGATTTATTTAATGTACATACATCCTATTAAGATTAAACGACCTTACTTAAAATTTTTAGGTAACGATGATTTCTAATTTTTCTTAAGCTACCTCTGCTACAGCCGAATCAGCTTCAAATAGGAAAAATTAGAACAAACAATGGATACATGAAAAAAGAAAATTCAAATGCCGGAAACATTTAAATGCTCGTTGCATATAATCTACTTAAACGAAATAGATTATATATATAGTAAGCGAATTAAAAAGAAGCTGCTCTTTACTTGACAGTGACATAAATTTGAGCCAGCCCTTAATTAATGAAATCGGTGGTTTACAAGACGAATTAGCTACTTCAAGAAAGACGACTTCCTAATTTCTTAAGGAACAATTAATAAATGTTTTTTTTTTTTATTGGTGTGAAAAGAAAACTTCCTTTTATTCGGAATAAAATACTTTTATTTTTCGCTAATATATTTCGTGCGCTACATACGCACTTTATCAAAGCTGATTTTCTTCTAATTAAGACAACAAACAATAAAAATTGAAATCTATTAAAATTAGGAATATTATACCTGACTTAATATAATCTACCTCTCTTAATCTAGAATTTGATTATTTATTTATTTTTTTTTTTTTTTTTTTTTTGTTATTATTTACAAACTAAATTTATACCTGTTTTAAACCTTAAAACTGGTCAAATAATTAATTTAAAGAGCCAAGTAGCCGCGTTACCTTCGTCCGCGTTTAGTAGGCAGTCCTTGTTTGATTTGTATATCTGCATGCTTTCATGAACTTCTCTCCTGTGTTTTCCTTTTACCTCTTTTATTACCTTTAAGTTATCTTTCGTGATTGTGTGGTCCGTTTCATAAATGTGTTTTGCAACCATAGAATCGAAAATCCGGTTAAATCCTACTCTCCTTGCACGTTTTATTTCACTTAAATGTTCCTTAAGTCTTGTTGTAACGGGTCTCTTCGTTTGCCCTATGTAAAATTTATCGCAATTATTACAATTGATTTTGTACACACCGCATCTTTCATGTATCTTCAATTTATCCTTAGCCGAATTTAACAAACTCCCAAGTTGATATTTACTAATAATTTCCGATGTCCGAATATTGTGTTTCCTTAGTTGTTTATTTATCAAGTTTGTACAGTGATGATCATAACTTAAAGATGCCCATGTCGTTCTTTGTTCTTCCAATATCCTGTTCTGTTTAAACAATGTGCTCATATTCTCCTGCTCAATTTTTCGTTTTTTCTTCCCAATGAGTTTGTTAATACGTTCAGTAGAATAACCGTTATTCACAGCCGTGTCCAAAATGAAGTTTACTTCTGATCTATATTCGTGTCTGTCCATCGGTGTGGTTAGCATTCTATGGATCATAGAGTTGAACGCCGCCATTTTATGTTTCGTTGAATGGTACGAGTCCCGTGGAATGCATCTTTGTGTTGTTGTTTTCTTCCTATATATCTTGAATCCAATTTTTTCAGATTTTCTTTTCACCAATATGTCCAAAAAAGGTAACACTCCATTTTCCTCAATTTCGAATGTAAATTCGATGTTTCTATGTAATTTGTTGATGCATCTGTTTATATTCTCCAGTTCTTCCTTGTCCACTATCGCGAAGACGTCATCAACATACCGCATCCATACTCTAGGCATCAGAGAATCCTCCTCCATTCTTTTTTCCAATTTGGACATAAATAATTCTGCGATAAATGGTGAAAGTGGATTGCCCATCGATACTCCCGATGTTGTTCTGTACATCTCGTTTCTGAATTCGAAGTAATTCTCCTCCATGCAAAGTCTTGCTAATTTGTGGTATTCCTTTACTTTGTTGTTCCAATTTTCTGTTTTGTTGTTCAAACAGAAAATTGGAACAACAAAGTAAAGGAATACCACAAATTAGCAAGACTTTGCATGGAGGAGAATTACTTCGAATTCAGAAACGAGATGTACAGAACAACATCGGGAGTATCGATGGGCAATCCACTTTCACCATTTATCGCAGAATTATTTATGTCCAAATTGGAAAAAAGAATGGAGGAGGATTCTCTGATGCCTAGAGTATGGATGCGGTATGTTGATGACGTCTTCGCGATAGTGGACAAGGAAGAACTGGAGAATATAAACAGATGCATCAACAAATTACATAGAAACATCGAATTTACATTCGAAATTGAGGAAAATGGAGTGTTACCTTTTTTGGACATATTGGTGAAAAGAAAATCTGAAAAAATTGGATTCAAGATATATAGGAAGAAAACAACAACACAAAGATGCATTCCACGGGACTCGTACCATTCAACGAAACATAAAATGGCGGCGTTCAACTCTATGATCCATAGAATGCTAACCACACCGATGGACAGACACGACTATAGATCAGAAGTAAACTTCATTTTGGACACGGCTGTGAAGAACGGTTATTCTACTGAACGTATTAACAAACTCATTGGGAAGAAAAAACGAAAAATTGAGCAGGAGAATATGAGCACATTGTTTAAACAGAACAGGATATTGGAAGAACAAAGAACAACATGGGCATCTTTAAGTTATGATCATCACTGTACAAACTTGATAAATAAACAACTAAGGAAACACAATATTCGGACATCGAAACCATTAGTAAATATCAACTTGGGAGTTTGTTAAATTCGGCTAAGGATAAATTGAAGATACATGAAAGATGCGGTGTGTACAAAATCAATTGTAATAATTGCGATAAATTTTACATAGGACAAACGAAGAGACCCGTTACAACAAGACTTAAGGAACATTTAAGTGAAATAAAACGTGCAAGGAGAGTAGGATTTAACCGGATTTTCGATTCTATGGTTGCAAAACACATTTATGAAACGGACCACACAATCACGAAAGATAACTTAAAGGTAATAAAAGAGGTAAAAGGAAAACACAGGAGAGAAGTTCATGAAAGCATGCAGATATACAAATCAAACAAGGACTGCCTACTAAACGCGGACGAAGGTAACGCGGCTACTTGGCTCTTTAAATTAATTATTTGACCAGTTTTAAGGTTTAAAACAGGTATAAATTTAGTTTGTAAATAATAACAAAAAAAAAAAAAAAAAAAAAATAAATAAATAATCAAATTCTAGATTAAGAGAGGTAGATTATATTAAGTCAGGTATAATATTCCTAATTTTAATAGATTTCAATTTTTATTGTTTGTTGTCTTAATTAGAAGAAAATCAGCTTTGATAAAGTGCGTATGTAGCGCACGAAATATATTAGCGAAAAATAAAAGTATTTTATTCCGAATAAAAGGAAGTTTTCTTTTCACACCAATAAAAAAAAAAAAATTATATTTCGGAAAAATTATCAACCATTGAAAAAAAAAAAAGCAATTTTTGAATTAATAAATGGATCACTGGAACAATGAACGACGAAGACAGACAAGTTATTGAAACTTCAATCAATAGAACAAAACGACCATAACATCGTAACAAACATGAACCAACAGATACAAGTTAACAATACCTTGAATAATTCTATAAATAAGCTACTAACAAATATTTAGCCAGACAATTATTTTACAGTCCGCTTAAAAATAATGTGAACGAAAACACTCTAAAAATCTTTTGATTTAAAATTAACAATGCAACAAATAAATACAATTGTCGAAAATTTGAAAGACAATATCGTCCTAATTTAAATATCATTGACTTCTCTCTTTTAAATCATGACGAAATAGTCAAATTTAAAGTAAATGCAGATAAACTCAAATACTTGGAAGTAGGGTTCTCAAGAATGACAAGCAACCAATTAATATTTTTGATCAAAATACCGATCAAATTAATCTCAATAAACGAAAAGTTAATAGTCCCATTATCCGACGCAAATGATTGTTATTTAATGGAAACTGCAATAGTAAAAATCTTAAAAATTTATAATGAACTCTACCAATATAACGAAACTAAAGGAAACAAAAAATTGCAACTTTAAAGTAAATAATATCGATGACAGTAGCATAATACTCGTAGTCCAATTTGCACAAGGCGTAATTTTAGCATCAAATTGGGACAAGAGAAAGATTGTTTTAAATGGAAGTTATTTCTTAAAAATTTACAATTGTACCGTAAATGCAAGTAACAAAATTTTATAATGATATTACAGAAATAAAACTATAACTTTAATTATAAATTTAAGTCATAAATCTTTATATCAATCTTTTTCTTTTAATGATATTGTATTAGAAACAAGAGAAAATATAAATCAAATTGATAATGAATTAAGAGATATTACGAAATCCTCAGTCAGTGCATCTCATTATACTAACAGCAATAATAAAGCAATGTTTATTATAACTATTGTCATAATGTTGCTTAATTGTAAATGCAAATGCAATTGTGATCATTCAAATTTTAACAAAAAGATTCGGGAGAATCCTAACTCTAACGAAGGGAGAGTAACATTATGTAATAACAAAGACACTTTGTCATGCTGAGCCAACGTAAATAATTTGACCACATTGTTTATTTGAGTTGTTTATTAAAATCAAATTTAAAATGCACCTGAAAAATTTTATATTAAAAATTGCTTATTCATCAAGTTCGTGTAATTTGTAATTTTTAACCTAGGTTAAAATGTAATTTGAATGTAGTGTTACAATTTAAATTGTGAACATAAACATACTCGTAACAATAAATATTCTATAAAATAATAAAATAAAAAAAAATAAAATTAATTTTTTTTTCTTAAATCGAAATATAAAGTACATTAGTCGTGTGAGATTTAATAGATTTAATAGATACGCCTTGCTTAACATTGCAAGTAAAACTAAAAACTGCCTAAGGAAATTAAAATCAGCAGTAACTATTTTTAGCATTTTTTGAATTTAATATAAAGTAATTATATGAATTTATTAATAAAAAAGTAATTATACGAATTTACTAACAAGACAATAAAATACTTTAACTAAAATCGAATTAACATTTAGTTGAGATTTAATTGTTATTATCCTTAGTATATATTTATTTGTTATATATGTATATTAATCACGCCACCAAGCTCAGAGAGCAAATAAAAAATAAATTCCAAATTTATATGAAGTTTAAATGGAGGCGGTGTCAGAATTTATTTATGTAAAGGAAATTGATCAATACCAATTCTATATATTTTTTTTAAATTTAAAATTTAAATTTCAAAAAATTGCTTGGTAAACTCTATCTCAAAATTGCATTTAAATAAAAAAAAATTTCAATTTTTAGCGCAGACAACCTTTTTTGATATTTCAATATTTTTGAATAAGAAATAGAATTCAATAAGAAATTGAAGAAAAAAGCAAAAAAAACGAGAAAAAAAATAGAGTTGACCTTGTCAACTCTGTGATACCCGTACGAATTTGTTATCCTATGTGTGAATAACTAATGTGCCATAACTAACTATGGGGCAGACTATGACTTTAAGTTGCCGTATTACCAAATTAATTAAGGCAAATTTAGTATACCCTTCGAACATACGTTCGTACGGGTATAATAATTATTATAATCTGAATGGCTTTTAAAACTATACTAAATAAAATGAGAATCCCAAAGAATGCTCAAAAATTTCACAAAAAAATAAAAAACATTTAAATCAACATACTTCGAAAACATAAAACATTAAGAAAATTGTTTTTGTACTTTTTTCCGATTCAAATTTTTCGATTTTGGAAAATAATTTTAGCATTTGAATATAAGTTTTATTATTTGAATTTCTAACTTTTGATTTTTAATTTTTATGATAACCTTGAAATATGAATTTGAAGGGTAATATTTTAATTCTTCTTTCTTCGAGTCTGCCAAATTAAAAATTTAAAATAAACCTGACTTTCTGGAATTTTGCTACAACCCGCAGAATGTAAAATTAAGAATGTAAATTTGGTAGTGTTTAGCAAAGTGTGAAAGTAAAGTCAAGTTCAAGTCAATTCGGTATATTTCCACAGAACAAATTTTTAGTATGCACTCAGTTCAGTATGAAAAAACTAAATTATGTTATGAAAAAGATCTAGTAGTTTAAAACATAAATATTTTTTCAGCCCAAAACTAAAAACCAGCTTTCATTTTTAGATTCTCCTAAGTTACATTACAAAAGAAATTTCCCTCATAAAAATTTTAGTATTTTTGTAATGACATTTCTTTCTCGTCATTAGAAATATTTTTATTTTTATGATGAGTAATGTGTTTTGTAAAAAAAAATTATTATGAGAAAAAAATTATAATTAAAATTAATAAACAAAAGTAATTGGAAAAAAAATTTAAAAGAGTGAAATTTTTGGAATTCCTAAAAAATTTCCTTTTCATAGGTAATTAAATATTATTTAAATGTTTATTTTTTAAATATTACATTAATTAAGTTATTTGATATTTAAAATATTATTTTTAAATATTTAAAATATTTTATTTTTTAAATGTCATTTAAATTATTTGAAGTTAGAAATGAAAATTTTTAACGGTTTCCCAGTGATGTAGTTTTAATAAAAATCCAAATGAAAGATTCCAAATGCAATTTAATAAAAATCAAAAAAAATCCAAAGATACCAAATGCCACTAGCTTAAATTAGCAAACAAGAAAATATTTTACAACAAGGCTTAGGATTTGTAATTTCATATTGAAAAGGAATGTTTCAAAAAACACAATAGTTTTAATATTAATAGCCATAAAATTTTAAAGCATAAAATTCACGTACATATTTCCTACCAAGTATATTACTCTTTATAATCACAAATATTTTCCAATAAAGTTACATATAATTATCGAAAATTGTTTAATGCCTAAACTTTTTCATTTTGTAAAATAAAACAGAATTTCTAAATAAGAGAGAACTTTAATAAATTAGTATTGTCTTCTCGCTTATAAAACAAATAGTTTTTTATTTTAATTTGCATTTAGTGTTGTTATTTAAAATAAATTTTTCATATCAGTTTTTGTCAATCAAACAGCATGTGAATGTTTTTGGTTTTGAATTTTCCTTTCATTTTCTGTTAATGTAACATTCATTTCTGTTTATGTATGTACTCGTATATGAATTTATATTTCTATATGAATTTACATACATATCTATATATGTGACATTCATTTCAAACAATTTTTATAACTCGATAATTAATATTTTATAAATTGCGTGTTTATAACTTCTCAAAGAATGGGAATTCTTTAAAATCTAAATATACTACATATAATATCTAGTTTCAATACAAAATGTTTGTTTTTATTTCAGCTTTAATTAAGAATCTATAGTTTCTACTACTCTAATTTTCATTTGTTTTATTAAAATGATGTCAAAAACATCTGAGTTTCCAAATTATAAATACTTTTTTAACGAAAATGGTTAGATAGGAAATCCCATTAGAGAAAAGGAGAAATAAATTCTGGTGACAGCCTATTTACGTGCTCTTAAATAAAGTTGGGTCAAACCAATGGTTTGTATTGTAGCACTTTTCCCTTCAACAAGTGAAAATGGTGCTTTTAAACACAGTCTATGTATACTTATCACACTATTAAAATTATTTTCGCTCATATACAAAACTATTTCTAGGATTGCATATATTTCGGATGACGCATATATGCAGTCTTTGAAATAAAGCTAAAATTAACATAAAAAGGGGTTAACATAATGCTCGATTTTAAGGGTTGATTGTATGAGTTAAGAAAAATAATTATATTTTTTAATTTCATGGAATTTACCGTCACGTTTTTGTGTTTATAAAAATTTGGAAAAGCTTGCGGTGTCGGAAATATAAGGTGTCAAAAATTCAAATTTTACGAATTTCAAGAGGTGATAACTTGAGAGAGGATGGAGATGGAAAAAAATTTTCTTCTAACGAAATGAACTATTTATTAATGTCTAAAAGTCCCTAAAATTTCAGAGTTCTACAGTATGGGGTCTAGAAGAAAATCGACATCAAAAATTTGGAAAAAAATGACTTTAAATAACGGTAAATTTGAACGGCCATTTTGTTTTTCTAAAGTTTAACTATAGTATACCGTGCTAGGGGAAGCAAGCCACTGCCTTTCTGCGTTTGCAAAATTTCAAAAATGCTTATGGTTTCATTGCAACAAATATTTAAAAAAGGCCATTTTTAGGGATTTGGGGGGGTATAACTTCTAGAGAGGGGGAGATAGATAAAAATTTTGTTCTACGGAAATAAGTTTCTAGTGAAGATCTATGTACGCATTAAATTTCAGCTTTCTATCTTCAAGGGTGTAGAAGTTTTGTAAACCAAAAAGGTGTCCACGGACGGACGGACGGACAGAGTGAAACTAATAAGCACTTTTTTCAAAAAATTTTTTGGAAAAGTGCTAAAAACAAACATCCTGATTGACTACTTATGTAGTATGTATTTGATTGCTTTTCGAAGAAAAGCTATGAATTAAATATTTTTTAATAATCCTTGTATTAAGTCACACCGTATGTTTGGGATTTTCTAATCTATTTCTGCAAGTTCGATTGGTTTAAATATTGGAGAGAAATTTCTTTTCTTTCTTGCATTTCTAGCATTTTTAGAACCGAAAATTCTTTTTTCTACTAGGTGGAAGAATCTCGAAAGACGAAGAAGAACAGTGGTACGGCGTGACTCCTACCCTAAAAAATCGTTTAAACTCTGAACGGATAAAACTAATCCTATAGACAACTAAATCCATAAGGAAATTGGTATTTTGTGTTAAATCGGAAGGTCTTGTTCGCTTAAGTCTTTCTGTCATAACGTTATTGTCTAGTGACCGAGCTGCTTCTATATTTACATGCTAACTTCATCTACATCCAAAGCAATTCCTAAGTCCCTGTGGATGTCACTGTTATTGCTGACTTATTTTGTTACTTGTCTCCTGTAATTTTTTTGTAGAATCGTCAATGTTCGATCCTACAGCCACTATTGCAGTATTGTTTTTTTTATTTTCCATTTGAAGTAGATCACTCGTTTAAAGCAAGTACAACGTTATTCCCAATATACTGCTGTGGAGCACATCTGCTCTTATTTCTCTTAGCGTGGAGTATTCAGCGTCTTGTTCAATTCTAAATGATCTATTGGCAAAGTAAGATTCCAAAATTTCTACAAATCGTGATGGTATCATTGGTCCTAACTTAAATATAAGGCCTTTGTGCCATACATTGTCGAATGCCTGTGCTACGTCTAGAAATGTAGAAGAGCAGACTTTTTAAACTTTTTCAATAATATTCGTTATTCTATGGACGCAATCCAGAAGACTTGGTCCAGACTGATGGTTTGGTATGAGGCTCCTTTTTTCTATTATTGGCTTCAATCTCTTTAATAGCAGCTTTTCAAAATACTTAGACATCATTGGTAACAATAAAATGGGCCTGAAACACTTTCTCTATATTGTTCCTCACCCACCTGCCATTTACTTTTATCAGTGGCGGAGCGTGCTTAATCGGTTTCTTTTTGCTCTTTGCCGCCTTCCATAAGGAAAAATTCGTTTCCTTCGTAGCTGACTTTATATAAGTTCTTTATATAATTTTCATATGTTGGCAATTTAAATTCTTGGATTTTTGCTTTAAGCACCTGGGAAAGTCTGTTTAAAACAGTTTAATCATCAGGCTGACGCGAACATTGCCATCTATGTCTCGTTCTTCTCTTTTCAGCTATTAAATCAGTTATTTCTCTTGGATAGCTATTTGCAGTCGGTTTGTACTTTGACATTTTTGTATTATTCCATGCAGCTTTTTGTATGATTTTAATAAATTCTTTTAACTCAAGATCTAATTGTTCTCTTGATTGTATATTAATATTAACGTCAATATTGTTTATTATTTCGTTTTTAAAGCTCGCCCAATCTGTAGCGCTATTTCACAAAGTGGGTTTATATAATGTTCTAGTTATTTTTTCACTTAGTTTTAATATGATAGCAAAGGGATCTGAATTAAAATCATAATTATCTTCAAGGCTTAGAAAGTTTTCTGATATTTTTCTGGTTATAAAAAAGTCAATAACATGAGGAATCGTGTTAGTGTCAGTAGGCCAATAAGTAGGAGTGCCAGTGGAGTGATAGCAACAATCTAGTTCTTGAACAGCTTTTCTTTTCTAATAATGCTCCCTTCCTCTAGTTGAGGTGATTCAAGAACCCCAATTTGTATGTTTAGCATTATTGTCACCCCCTATTACATATCTATGTCCATGTTTTTACAGGAGATCTTTACAAGTATTTGTCTTAATGCTGCAATATGGTGGACAGAATACAGCACCAGCACTAAAGTCCTGCTTAGTAGACTTAATTTTTATTGCAATAAGCTGAATTTCGGCTGTTTCTATCTTGAACTTTTCATTATGTTCTATACTTTCTTTTATAAGTATTGCACTACATCCTCTCGGCTGATTGGTGGGATGTACCGTTTTATAGCAATCATAAACTTTTATTTTTAGACCTGTATTATATGTTAAATGAGCCTGCAACAACAAACAAATATCTATATTTTTCGTTTTGAGAAAAATCTCTAATTCTTGTTTCTTATTAAGAACGTCATTAGCATTACAAGTTACTATACGTATTTCATTTACGTGAATCTTTTCTAAATGTCTTTAGTGTCCCCATATACAGCTCTGTGTATCTTTTTTCTATTTTTAATAACCTTTTAGAGATCTCGATAATTCTAATCAACATGCTATGCCTGATTTGCATAATGTCCTGTTATTCTGGCTTTTTGGAGCTCTTTGCTTGCTAAGGTTAACTTGATTTTAAAGATTGATTTGACTTTACTTAAGGTTAACTTAGTTTGGTTCTATTCTCTCTTAATCTTCCTTTTGCAATTTTTTTTTCAACTAAAAAACCTTGATAGCTTGCAGGGTGTGCCTCATTGCAGCTCGCACATGTGGGGTGAAAATTATCCTTCTTGTTGGTCGAGTAGGCAGAATTTAGCCACAAATACGTTTGTTTTGAGAAAGTACTCAAGTAATACAAACGCAAAACTCTTTAACCTTATATGTAAAATAAAGTTATGTAAATACACATTAAACGAAATTAGTTGTCGGTATGACTAACGGAGCCAAAAAAATAGTCATTGGCATTCAACAATAAAATATTAGAACATTATTTTCAAGTGAAAAATAATTTTGAATTTACGAACGGAGGAAGATTTTTCGCCTAATGTTGAAAAATACTTCTTAAAAATACGTGCGTAGCCTAATCCTAGATGTAGCATAACAAATAAATTTTAGGAAGAAAATTAGGATGCTTTATTATTATTAGTATTATTATTATTATTATTATTATTATTATTATTATTATTATTATTATTATTATTATTATTATTATTATTATTATTATTATTATTATTATTATTATTATTATTATTATTATTATTATTATTATTATTATTATTATTATTATTATTATTATTATTATTATTATTATTATTATTATTATTATTATTATTATTATTATTATTATTATTATTATTATTATTATTATTATTATTATTATTATTATTATTATTATTATTATTATTATTATTATTATTATTATTATTATTATTATTATTATTATTATTATTATTATTATTATTATTATTATTATTATTATTATTATTATTATTATTTATTATTATTATTATTATTATTATTATTATTATTATTATTATTATTATTATTATTATTATTATTATTATTATTATTATTATTATTATTATTATTATTATTATTATTATTATTATTATTATTATTATTATTATTATTATTATTATTATTATTATTATTATTATTATTATTATTATTATTATTATTATTATTATTATTATTATTATTATTATTATTATTATTATTATTATTATTATTATTATTATTATTATTATTATTATTATTATTATTATTATTATTATTATTATTATTATTATTATTATTATTATTATTATTATTATTATTATTATTATTATTATTATTATTATTATTATTATTATTATTATTATTATTATATTATTATTTTATTATTATTATTATTATTATTATTATTATTATTATTATTATTATTATTATTATTATTATTATTATTATTATTATTATTATTATTATTATTATTATTATTATTATTATTATTATTATTATTATTATTATTATTATTATTATTATTATTATTATTATTATTATTATTATTATTATTATTATTATTATTATTATTATTATTATTATTATTATTATTATTATTATTATTATTATTATTATTATTATTATTATTATTATTATTATTATTATTATTATTATTATTATTATTATTATTATTATTATTATTATTATTATTATTATTATTATTATTATTATTATTATTATTATTATTATTATTATTATTATTATTATTATTATTATTATTATTATTATTATTATTATTATTATTATTATTATTATTATTATTATTATTATTATTATTATTATTATTATTATTATTATTATTATTATTATTATTATTATTATTATTATTATTATTATTATTATTATTATTATTATTATTATTATTATTATTATTATTATTATTATTATTATTATTATTATTATTATTATTATTATTATTATTATTATTATTATTATTATTATTATTATTATTATTATTATTATTATTATTATTATTATTATTATTATTATTATTATTATTATATTATTATTATTATTATTATTATTATTATTATTATTATTATTATTATTATTATTATTATTATTATTATTATTATTATTATTATTATTATTATTATTATTATTATTATTATTATTATTATTATTATTATTATTATTATTATTATTATTATTATTATTATTATTATTATATTATTATATTATTATTATTATTATTAT
>NW_026578063.1:367500-371374 GCF_029603195.1 Condylostylus longicornis | reverse complement strand
AATAATATTATTATTATTATTATTATTATTATTATTATTATTATTATTATTATTATTATTATTATTATTATTATTATTATTATTATTATTATTATTATTATTATTATTATTATTATTATTATTATTATTATTATTATTATTATTATTATTATTATTATTATTATTATTATTATTATTATTATTATTATTATTATTATTATTATTATTATTATTATTATTATTATTATTATTATTATTATTATTATTATTATTATTATTATTATTATTATTATTATTATTATTATTATTATTATTATTATTATTATTATTATTATTATTATTATTATTATTATTATTATTATTATTATTATTATTATTATTATTATTATTATTATTATTATTATTATTATTATTATTATTATTATTATTATTATTATTATTATTATTATTATTATTATTATTATTATTATTATTATTATTATTATTATTATTATTATTATTATTATTATTATTATTATTATTATTATTATTATTATTATTATTATTATTATTATTATTATTATTATTATTATTATTATTATTATTATTATTATTATTATTATTATTATTATTATTATTATTATTTATTATTATTATTATTATTA
Organism: Condylostylus longicornis; assembly: GCF_029603195.1. NCBI lineage: Eukaryota > Metazoa > Arthropoda > Insecta > Diptera > Dolichopodidae > Condylostylus > Condylostylus longicornis. Next base: position 370,751 of record NW_026578063.1, on the reverse strand, counting down.
TTATTATTATTATTATTATTAATTATTATTATTATTATTATTATTATTATTATTATTATTATTATTATTATTATTATTATTATTATTATTATTATTATTATTATTATTATTATTATTATTATTATTATTATTATTATTATTATTATTATTATTATTATTATTATTATTATTATTATTATTATTATTATTATTATTATTATTATTATTATTATTATTATTATTATTATTATTATTATTATTATTATTATTATTATTATTATTATTATTATTATTATTATTATTATTATTATTATTATTATTATTATTATTATTATTATTATTATTATTATTATTATTATTATTATTATTATTATTATTATTATTATTATTATTATTATTATTATTATTATTATTATTATTATTATTATTATTATTATTATTATTATTATTATTATTATTATTATTATTATTATTATTATTATTATTATTATTATTATTATTATTATTATTATTATTATTATTATTATTATTATTATTATTATTATTATTATTATTATTATTATTATTATTATTATTATTATTATTATTATTATTATTATTATTATTATTATTATTATTATTATTATTATTATTATTATTATTATTATTATTATTATTATTATTATTATTATTATTATTATTATTATTATTATTATTATATTATTATTATTATTATTATTATTATTATTATTATTATTATTATTATTATTATTATTATTATTATTATTATTATTATTATTAATTATTATTATTATTATTATTATTATTATTATTATTATTATTATTATTATTATTATTATTATTATTATTATTATTATTATTATTATTATTATTATTATTATTATTATTATTATTATTATTATTATTATTATTATTATTATTATTATTATTATTATTATTATTATTATTATTATTATTATTATTATTATTATTATTATTATTATTATTATTATTATTATTATTATTATTATTATTATTATTATTATTATTATTATTATTATTATTATTATTATTATTATTATTATTATTAATTATTATTATTATTATTATTATTATTATTATTATTATTATTATTATTATTATTATTATTATTATTATTATTATTATTATTATTATTATTATTATTATTATTATTATTATTATTATTATTATTATTATTATTATTATTATTATTATTATTATTATTATTATTATTATTATTATTATTATTATTATTATTATTATTATTATTATTATTATTATTATTATTATTATTATTATTATTATTATTATTATTATTATTATTATTATTATTATTATTATTATTATTATTATTATTATTATTATTATTATTATTATTATTATTATTATTATTATTATTATTATTATTATTATTATTATTATTATTATTATTATTATTATTATTATTATTATTATTATTATTATTATTATTATTATTATTATTATTATTATTATTATTATTATTATTATTATTATTATTATTATTATTTATTATTATTATTATTATTATTATTATTATTATTATTATTATTATTATTATTATTATTATTATTATTATTATTATTATTATTATTATTATTATTATTATTATTATTATTATATTATTATTATTATTATTATTATTATTATTATTATTATTATTATTATTATTATTATTATTATTATTATTATTATTATTATTATTATTATTATTATTATTATTATTATTATTATTATTATTATTATTATTATTATTATTATTATTATTATTATTATTATTATTATTATTATTATTATTATATTATTATTATTATTATTATTAATTATTATTATTATTATTATTATTATTATTATTATTATTATATTATTATTATTATTATTATTATTATTATTATTATTATTATTATTATTATTATTATTATTATTATTATTATTATTATTATTATTATTATTATTATTATTATTATTATTATTATTATTATTATTATTATTATTATTATTATTATTATTATTATTATTATTATTATTATTATTATTATTATTATTATTATTATTATTATTATTATTATTATTATTATTATTATTATTATTATTATTATTATTATTATTATTATTATTATTATTATTATTATTATTATTATTATTATTATTATTATTATTATTATTATTATTATTATTATTATTATTATTATTATTATTATTATTATTATTATTATTATTATTATTATTATTATTATTATTATTATTATTATTATTATTATTATTATTATTATTATTATTATTATTATTATTATTATTATTATTATTATTATTATTATTATTATTATTATTATTATTATTATTATTATTATTATTATTATTATTATTATTATTATTATTATTATTATTATTATTATTATTATTATTATTATTATTATTATTATTATTATTATTATTATTATTATTATTATTATTATTATTATTATTATTATTATTATTATTATTATTATTATTATTATTATTATTATTATTATTATTATTATTATTATTATTATTATTATTATTATTATTATTATTATTATTATTATTATTATTATTATTATTATTATTATTATTATTATTATTATTATTATTATTATTATTATTATTATTATTATTATTATTATTATTATTATTATTATTATTATTATTATTATTATTATTATTATTATTATTATTAATTATTATTATTATTATTATTATTATTATTATTATTATTATTATTATTATTATTATTATTATTATTATTATTATTATTATTATTATTATTATTATTATTATTATTATTATTATTATTATTATTATTATTATTATTATTATTATTATTATTATTATTATTATTATTATTATTATTATTATTATTATTATTATTATTATTATTATTATTATTATTATTATTATTATTATTATTATTATTATTATTATTATTATTATTATTATTATTATTATTATTATTATTATTATTATTATTATTATTATTATTATTATTATTATTATTATTATTATTATTATTATTATTATTATTATTATTATTATTATTATTATTATTATTATTATTATTATTATTATTATTATTATTATTATTATTATTATTATTATTATTATTATTATTATTATTATTATTATTATTATTATTATTATTATTATTATTATTATTATTATTATTATTATTATTATTATTATTATTATTATTATTATTATTATTATTATTATTATTATTATTATTATTTATTATT